>NW_028263389.1:2420000-2502500 GCF_051168715.1 Poecilia mexicana
CAAGGGGAGAAATCGTTTCCAAAGGACTTCCCCTCACAGTTCCATGAATTGTCCTCACAGCGTTGTGAGTGATGTGGGTTTCCATGCTTTGGAGACGAGTGTCCCAGCACCATCGGCACTACGGCTGGCTTTTGCGGTTTCTGTGGAGTGCACTGGAATGCACTCGCCACACGTTGAGGCCCACTTTAGGTTTGCGCTGTGTGTATCTTCGGCTGCAGACTGTTTGCTGTGTGAAAGCAGAGATGTGCGGTGAAAGAGTAACATAAAAGTCCACTTCCAAAAGCACACCCTCCAACAATCGAAAACCATTATTTCTTTTTTACAGTGATGGTGGGTGCCAAGAACCAACTGTACCCACCAACAGAACCATTGTTTGATTGCAGAGCTGGTCTGCTTTACTGGAGCCAGAGGAGTTTATGGCTCAGGCAAGTTATAAAGTGTTAGCAGCTGTATGTATATATATATATATATATATATATATATATATATACACAACAGCATTGTGCATTCACCTGTCACTAGATCAGCGGCTTTAAATGCTGAGACATTAAAATCTCAACGAATTCTGATAAACCAACAAAAAGTTGTGCATGATTGGGAAGTGAAAGGAAGAAAACACATCAGAAGAGCATCATATTCAGTCCCTCAAGAGATTACTTTGTTGAACCAAAAAACCCCAAAAACAAATGAATATCGTTTGATCTTAATCATTACCTCAGGCTGTGTTTAGGGTCGTTGTGACGGAAAGGAAAGGTGAACTTTCAAGTCTTTCAAATCACACATTTTCTTCTGTGATTACTTTGCATTTTCTCCATCCATCTTCACAACAAAAAAAAAAAAAACTCTGAAACTCTCTGCTGACAAAAATCCTCATGACAACCTGACGCTGCCACCAATAGGTTTTACTGTGGTTTGTTCAGAGCGTAGTTTTCAAAACACATCAAATTTTTCATATAGGTCAAAAAGTTACGTTTTGATCTTACCTGACCAAAAGACCAAGACGTGAATATCTGTGTTGGAACAGGAATGAAAATATTTAAATTTAAACAAAGGTTTTTTTTTTTTTTTTTTTTTTTTTAAGTGATACTTCGCTTTCAATTCACAATCATACACTATTTTATGTTGATTTATCAGATAAAATCCCATTGAAATACTTCAGAATTAGCTTTTTTTGCTGTGATGTTACTTTACCACAGCACTTCACTCAGACATGCATCATCTTTCCCTGCTATTTCGTGGTGCATCAAGCCCTCGTGAACGTCTTTATGCCATAATTAGAGAATGTCTGTGTGATGCCACATGTTTAGTTGCCGACAATCTGCTTGGCGGCGTGAGTGAGGTCTGTTTTAAAACCAACTTCAGATTTTCTTTTTAGGCAAAACCATCTTGAAGCATTCGAGTACCAGATTGCATCACAACTTAAGTATTAAAAACCCTCGCAACTTTGCCAAAAATAACTAATGCGTAACAGCAGCTTGCTAGATGTTTTAATTACAATGTAGCTAAATTACAGGGGCCCTTCAGATTTGGCTCGGTGAGCCAGCATAGGGGCGGTCCGAGCCGGTCCGGTCCGGGCCATCTGTGACCAGGAAAACTCCATTATCAAGCCTGTTCCAAGGAGAGTGCGAGTGAAGAAGAGGTGAAGGATACACCATTGGGGTGGTGGTGATAATAACATTGGCCATATCCCCACGCCCCCCGGCCCAGCCTCCATAAGGCTGATTTTTCTCCCCTCTTTTCCATTAGAGCCTAATCTACAGTCTGCGCCACGGCCAGAGAGAACCTTATCAGCTGCGTGAGAGCCTGCATGTCTGCTCCGGCCTTGGCTCTCTTCGCCGGTCTTCTTGCCTGAGCAGACACACGTACCACGTTTGGACTCCGTCACAAAGTCAGTTCAAGTTCAAACTGGGATTGGAGAAAACAGTTTAATGTGTGCTTAATAATAACTGTGAGATTTTAAATCAAAATCAGTATTGCTTTGCTGAACAGTTGACACCTTTCTTTCAGAATCGACAGCTACTCTCTTTTGTTTGTTGCAGAAGACTTTCTCTATAATTTTAGCTAAAGTATTGGTCCTTCATTCAAAACTGAGATTTGTCTGTTCATTATACAGACAGACTTATTAGAAAGTACCAAATATTTTGGCTGTGGTTAAAATCATTGCACTCATTTTCAAATGGTAGATGAAAAACAAGGTATTCTTTTCCTATGTGTCTATTTGTTCTTTCAGCATGACATCACACTCACAAGATCTGTTACGTTGACAAAATAAATTAAATCTTAAATATACGGGTGATATTTGAAAGAAAAAGGAATGCTAATTGTCAGTACTATGACAACTAGAACAAGGTTAGAAAATTTTTTTTAAGAAAAACAATAGCAGGGGAGGAGGACGTAAGTCAGTTATGCTAGCTTGACTTTGACAACCTCAACATGTAGATGTGCTGCAGAATTCGGTGTTTCGGTTCAGTTGAGAATATAAAAAGGCGACCCACACATCAGCTCTTCTGACAGATTATCAGTTGAGCAGGTGTTTAAATGAGCTAATCAAACATAGCTGTGTCATATGAGCACTTACTAATAATCGCAAAATAAACGAATAAAGCCAACAAATATTACACTGTATTGGACTGAATGTTCTGTTCTCTGAGTGGGGAATGTTTGCATGTTTTTCGGTGTTGAATCCTGATACATTGGTGGTGTTGTTGTTAGGGGTTTTTTATTACCCTTAACCTGTAACCCTAAAAATGAGTGAATCTTCATAAGAGTTTCACACCTGAAATGGATTGACTTTTGGATGATATTCTAATTTATCCAGATGCACCTGTATGTTTGGATTCCCTGCACCGCCTTGCAGACATAATGGCATTCATTGCTGATTCAATTCAAATTCAGCACCTCTGTATTTCTGATCAGAAACCTTTGGCTCATTTTTTTCTTCAATTATTTTTTTTATCCAAAACAAAAGGACTTTATTCGAGCTCTGCGATATTCATCTATCGTTTTATTTTTATATATATATATTTTTTCCTTGACCTCTACAAATTGAGGCCTCCACCTGTACAACTACAGAATTCCTTTTAAAAGTTGTTTTTTTTCCCCTCCCCACCTCATTGTTCCTAAGGAAGTACAAATTGGACATCAGTACATGAGTAGGAGTGACAGAAATGAACCACGACTGACAGAAAAAAGAATCTGGGTTTCCATCGACCCACAGACATGAACGGAGCTTCAAGCTGCTGCTAATAGCTGAGCTACAGAGAAGCATGTTAGAGGTTTTATGCCAAACCCAATTAAAGTCAATGAATGTTTGAAGTTACATTTGAATCAACAATAAGTCCACTTTAAACCAAGATCTTGATGACATTTTAAAGAGGGAGTGTTATGCAAAAATTTACTTTTTTTAAACTTTACATCATGTTATAATGTTATTCCGTCATCAAAAACATACCTGGAGTGTTGCTTTGATTTTTCAATGCATGTATGAGAAATCCTTTCATCTCCATGGCAACCATTTAGCTGTGCAAAACACCTGGGTGGACCTAGCCCCGCCTTTGAGGACGAAGCTCCTCTTCTGAGCTGCAGTTTCCAAGCTTCCAATCTTCATCAGCGTTGTTAAAGGGTTAATAGAGGAACCATGTTCTAATGACTTCCTGGAGGCGGAGTCTCAGAAAGAGCAGGAGCTTCTTAAAGAGACAAAAGCCCAACTTCAAACTGTTAATTTACTAAGTCAAATTTCTTTGATACATAGATCAATTTTATAACAACTGAAGGTAACATAGTCATTTTATGCTATAAAATGCAACTATGTGTCTGAAAAATGCATAAAGCTGCCCCCTCAAGTTTTAATATCCTTGTTTTATTTCTTCCCTCTTCACTTTGCCTCCATCTTGGGCCCAACCAATCTGCAGCAATAACATTTCATAATTCTCAGAATCAGAAGGAATGTTACAAAAATCTTAGCAAATGTTTTCTTTTATTATTACAGCATTAGCGAGTAGAAATAATTGTAGTCATCCAAACTGACCTGCAACGCATTTTGTATGAAGTGTTCAACCTGACTTAGTTCAACTCATGCATTTTTAAAGCATTTAGTCAAAATTTAACAGATATTTTGGTATTAAAGTGCTAAACAGCACTCCTTCGTGTTGGGAGGTCAATGCAGTGAGGACTTGTAGTTCTGGAGAACAATATTGGGTGTGAGAGTGGGAGGGACAAAGACAGCAGTGTGTGTAAACTGGCAGCCGCACACAGACCTGTATTGTGTGTGTGGATCTTCCATGGGACCTCGCATTAGGTCACCCCCCACAGTGTCCCATGAAGCCATCCAGATGTGTGCAGCACAGAGATCTGACTTCCACTCACAGAAAATGGAGCACAGATTCTGCGTGGCTTTGATCACGGCGTCACAGCGACTTCCT
The DNA here is from genome assembly GCF_051168715.1 of Poecilia mexicana. Classification (NCBI taxonomy): domain Eukaryota; kingdom Metazoa; phylum Chordata; class Actinopteri; order Cyprinodontiformes; family Poeciliidae; genus Poecilia; species Poecilia mexicana. The sequence goes on from NW_028263389.1 coordinate 2,424,422, forward strand.
TTTTCTTTTTTCTTTTTTTGTCGCAGAACCTGCACGTTTTATCTCTCGGTGCTGTAATTGGGAGCACAGATCCTGCGCCACCTCTTGCTCTCTGATGCGAGAAGTCTGCTCAGAAAGGTCGGATAAATATAGACCGCCCAACCGACTGGTGGAGGTATCGGCACTTAGGTGTTAACCCAAATTCCCTAAACGTCTGAAAACACCTTGTGTTGTGTTTTTTTTTCTTTCTTACCACATCTGCTCGCGTGCATCAGACGCCCTCCACACAACAGAAAGGAGGTTACAGCCACTGCGTACGAATCAGAGAAAAAGAGAGCAAACGTAAACACATCCCCGGGAGTTTTTCCCTGCTCCTACAACACATTCCTAGTAATCTCTTCCTCCACCTCCACAGTGTGGAGAACAGAGGGGGGAAGAAGAAGAGAGATCAAATGCAAACTGCTTCTTCTGCTCCCCACGCCCCCCTCCCATCCCGTTTCACCGTCTCCCACCTTCCCCGTGTGCTCCCATTAAACTGGATCTGCTTCCTGTTGCATAATAAAGTCCCTCTAAAGCCCCTATCGGCTTCATGTGCAGGTTCACGGTGTGGTTAATGAAGCCGCTATCAGCTCCCAGAGCAGGACGGGGGTCTTATTAGAGCCAGAGGAATGCGGCAGGGCCCCCGTGGATCCCAGGCTGCTGCCAGCTCATTAGAGATCATCTGGAGCCCGGCCGGCTGATTGGATGATGTCCTGGCTGCCTGGCTGACCACTGTGATTGACCTACTCGTCTGTTTTTTTGTTGTCGTTTTTGTGCTTATTCGCTCTGTCATCCCGCGCCTTGTTTAGGGTCGGGTCATACTAATGGCCTTATCAGCCTGACATCCTACTCCAGAACAACCGAATCTTTTTTTCCCCCTTTTCCTCGCCTTCTTTTCCCTTTCAGATTTATTTATTTTTTTGTGTCTTTCCTACTCTGGCCTCTTATGCAAACAGGGGCAGATTTTCTCCTAAAAACAAAAAGGAAGAAACTATGGCTAGGCGATAAATCAATAACAATATATATCGCAAAAGGCTATCTGATGGAATATTCCATATTCAACATATAGAATAGTCACTGAACTCTGATCTAGAACCGCACAGCATCATGGGAAATGTAGGGAGATTAAAGGGTTTTATTTACTCAACCTATCAGTCAAGCTGAGTATGGTTGATGGCATCAACTAACTCACTCACTCTTTAGTTACAACCACCTGTTGAGTAGCTTGAGCAGCAGCAGTTTCGTGCCTCATCACTGCTTCAAAATAAACAATGACATGAAGTGTAAACTGGAAAAAACAGGAAAGGTCACAACACCAGCTTGGTAGTATTTCAGATATTTAAATCAATAATTATTGATACCCATAATTATTGATATCGAATGATATGAAACACTTATATTGTGATCAGTTTATCAGCCATATTGTCCAGCCCTAGATGGAACTTCATTCCTGCTGTTGTCGGTCCATTTTGCCCAAGTCAAAAGACAAAGTGGACCAACCACAACAGCTATGAGGATGTAAAAATGGAACGTGGGATCAGTCGACTCGTTATTCGAACGACCACTTTATACCCACGTTTCCATTTTGTTCCTTTCTACTTGATTTTTGTTCCTGTAAATAAGCCATTTTGTACTCATGTCGTTAAACTATTTTGTCGATTGGGTTAGTCTTCTTCATGGTGGAGTATTTCCATGCATTGTAATTACTGTATTACTTGCTGTTTAAAGGGGCAGTAGTATGTGTTTTCCAGACACATAGTTCCATCTTATATCACAATCAAGAAACTGTTATCTTCACTTGTTATAAAAAATGCTATATGTATCAAACAAGACTAAAAAAGAAATTTGACCTCACAACTTAACACGTTAACATTGGGCCTCTATCTCTTTAAGAAGCTTTTACTCTTTCCGACACTCCGCCTTCAGTATGTCGTCACAACCACACATCTTCTCCATAAAGCTTTTTAACACCATTCTTACCAGCGCTGGACTGAGAATTAGTTCCAATGATAAGCTCAGTCAATGCACAAAAACATCATATCTTTCTATGCCAGCCATTGAAACGGAAGCCAGGTACGCAAGAATTGGATTGGAGTATAAAAATATACACAGTAGAACCCCACTTTAAGAAACTGTATCATCTCTAACTGCTTCTGCTGAGATTTGAAACCTTGCAATAGCAAACAACGTCTAAAGGTTATTCATCAAGTTGAGACTCTGGGATTTGGGGCCTATACGAGCTAATCAGGATCCCTTTACCTCAGAGCATCCCAACATCCAACTGGGAGTTCCATATAGGCCAGTGTTGGCATTGCATTGTGTGTTTCTGCTACTGACAGAGTGGAGTTCATTACTTTGCTCTTTGGGCAGCAATGGATGGCAAGTAGGTCAGAAAGAAAGTCAAGAGAATGAAAGCATTTTAAAGGCAGAAACCTTACTGGGGGGAACCAAGAGAGACTGGCCTTTCCTCCAAGGGGAATCATTTTGGTAACAGGATAGCACTGTTTGGGATGTGGGAGGAAGAGGCCATGCAGGCAAAGACAGGGTAACAGCATGGTGTTGATGCTTTTCTTAAGGACGAAGGACATTTCCTCAGAAAGCTGCCAGGAACAGAGAGTGAATGCAGATCCAAGCGATGAGGACACAGACAGGGGATTCCGGAAAAAAGACTACTCTTTGGATTTGCTCGTCATGTACGACGTAAAGCAGATCTATTTCCCAATCCTTCCATACGTGCATGAGGACGACAAGTAAGAACGTAAAAACGAGAGTAAGAGTTTTCATTTTTTACGCCGTGACTGCAGGGCGTGCCTCCCTCGGCTGTGCTTAGGTAGCAGGCGCGGGGGTAGAGGCGCGGGCCAAAACGCTCCACACTCCAACAGCAGGTTTTCATTTCTCTGTTAGCGAGGCAGGTCATCTTAAGCAGACACCAAATGTGGATCTGGCCCGGGTTTATTTTCTTTTGATTAAATAGGCATTTGGGGCATGTGCAGCCCAGCCCACCTCACTATAATGCCTTTATTCTCCAAAAAACTGGCAGGGGGAGGGGGGATGCGCATAAGGAAGAGGTGCGAGTGAATCAAGAAGAAGAAGTGCCTGTGGATTGCTTCTTTCTGCGACTCCTTGACATTATTCACTTAGATGTCCACATTCCTCCTCTTCCTCATCACCTACTTCTTTCCCATTTGGTATGAAATTCCACACATGCCTTTCATTTGGAATGAGGCTGTTCAGAAAGCAAAGCTGTCTCACGGTTGTGGAATTTTCCACCCTCGCCTCCGACATTAGACCAAAGGAGACGCAGGGTTTGCTATCGGCAGGCGGAGGGGCTGGCGGGATCGAAAAGCAACGCAAACCTGCTGCTGTTTGCTCACAGCTTTTGTTTGCGGCGTAGCATCGGGACTGGGGGGCGAGATAACGAGTCGGAGGTGAGAGGTGACAGAGGGATGAATTCGGCCGGCAGAAAGGAGGAGAAAAAGAATATTTATCTTGACCTGAATGACCCTGCTCGTTATCCTCCCCACCCACCCACTCCCGAACACACATTCAGAAAACGTTCGCCCATTACCCCTGACATTATGAGACGAATCTCAGCTGAGTCACGGCTTTTAATGGGCTTTCAGCCCCCAACAGAGTAATGACGGCTGTTACGTAAAAACACCAAAAAGGATAACATTTCCTGCTTCCCCCGCCAAAAAAAACGAGCTCTTCCGTTTCAGCGGCTCTCCTCTGGGGTCTCCCGTAACCCGACCACTCGCCGTGCGGTGGATTTTACAGTCGCGCTCCATGCGTGTTTGACCACTCGGCCTGTTTTTGTGCTCCACGTCCTCAGCTTGGCATCTGTCTGCCTTTGTCTAACCAGAGAAAAAGATGGGTTATTAAAGGGACCCTGAATAAAAGGCCTTTGAAGTTTTCTGCGGCAAATGGCGGAGAGGAGAGGGGAGACAGTTGGGTCTCTTCTGCTTGAAATAGTAATTATGCTAACGCTTTGATATTTTGGATACTGGGAGAGCGCGTTCGAGTCTCCTATTCTCAGTGCAGGAACAGAGAGGAAAAGAAATCACTTGGATAATAACCGCACTGACGCACGGAAAAAGCTTTATTCCAAAGTGACTTCTGAGGAGCTTTTTCCCCCCCCTTTTCCTAGCAAATCCCAACATGAAGCACTAATTGATATTGAGCCTACTGACCTTCTTCTTCTTCTTCTTCTTCTTCTTCTTCTTCTTCTTCTTCTTCTTCTTCTTCTTCTTCTTCTTCTTCTTCTTTTCCACTCCACTGATGGCACAAGCCATAAACCAAAGCATAAAGGCTTCACTGCATTTGTTCAGGATTTAATCTCAGAAAAGCTCTTGATGTACAGCGCCTTGCAAAAGTGCTCGCGTTTATAGAATTTTTTTCACATTTTTGTCAACTTCAATGGTTTTTGTTCAGATTTTTTGCAACAGACAATTAGAATATGAAAAGTACAAATAAATCAGTTCAGAAAATTGTGCTGTTTGTTTTCAAACTCTTTCAATTATAAAACCCAATCAGAAATCCAAACGTTGAACTTTTTAATGTTCAACGTTTGAAAGTCAAAAATATCAGATTTTATGAATTCAGAAAATTAGTTTTTTTTGGGGAGGAATGTACTCTTCCTTTATCTTTCTTGCTACCTACAGTGGAACGAACACACGGTCGTAGACATCTCCTCTGTCATCTTTGTTTCTGAAAATCCTCGGCCGTGCCTCCATGATGTACTCACAGGAAGTGAAGAAAGAGCGACTCTTACCCTTTTGCGCCCCTTTCTGTTACATGAAACCCACCCCTGCTGTCTGACCGACTCCCTCTCCCCACCCTGCGCTGCAAATGAAAACAAGGATGTGGTCCAAAGTTAAAGGAAAGGGAGGAAGAAATTGAAATCTTTCATGCTGGCTGTTGAACACACACACACACACACACAGCAAAAAGGCTCATAGATGTTGATAGGCCAGTTCTGACAAAGTGCAAGATGGATGGCGAAGGATGAAACGGAGGTCAGTCACTGGATGAGTTGAGAGAGAGACCCAGTGAGCGGTGGCGCTTAAGGGCCGTCGGGTGCGGCTGTGGACTCAGCCCAGAGTCTCTGTCCTCTCCCTGAACTTAGACTCAGAGGCAGGTGACACAACTCTTCGTCTCACAACAGCCAATATCAATAACTGCATCAGAGGTAAGCGATGGAAGAGGGAGGGAGCAGGTGGTGTTTGTGGGAGGGGCAGCCGTTTTGCTCTTCTTTCTACTCTTAACTGATAAAACAGGAGGTTTATTGCTAAAGGCTGGGGGCCTCTATAAATACACCACCAAAGCAAAACTCCAGAATAATCCTTCTGTCACTGATGGGTTATTTTCCCTCATTAGATATTTTCTAAAGCTGGTAAAAAATGTCACTTAGATGCCATTAATGTGTGAACAATTAAATTATCCTGCTCAATAAAATATATTTCACTACGCAAAGAGACTTTGTGTCTGCGAAAAACCCAGGAAACGTGCTGGATGTGACCTTGAATCTTCACCTGAATTACAGCTTTTGTCAAGCTGAAGCTGATTAAATATACATGGTGTCGCATTTTCATACATCACTGTCAGCAAACAGCTGAAGGCGGCATATTTAGCATCTCCCCGAATGCCGCTGGTTATTCTGGATGTTGGAAGTCTGTTTTATTTAAGCTGGCATTATAACTGACATTTTGTTGGTTAAATTAAGGGGAGATCTGTTAAGAAGTTATGAACAGAAAATATCTTACCGTACAAAATCTGCCCTTTCCGCTACAGTCACCTGGAAGTATTTACACCCTTTGCTCTTTTTTCACATTTTAAGAGTGTTTTCACACCTGATAGTCATGTAGACTTGGTTCGATTAGAGACCAAAGTTGCAACATTTGTTCCATTTTCAGCTGCTGCAGTTCACTGTCATAGTGCACTGTGTCAAACAAAACTAACCCTTTGACAACCGGCGCTGCACCAAGAATAACTGAAAGAAACGACACAAAAACTTCTGAAGAAGACTCTGAGCGCAAGTCCCTTTTTTGTGAAATGTAGACAAAATGGAGTGACATCAAATTTTAGCAGTCGTAGGACTTCTCTTTTGTCTTTGGCAAAGCGATATAGATTCGAGCGTTTGTTTTGGTGCCATATCGTCTCATTTACGTTAATACCTGGATTTTTTTGACACTGGTGAAAAAATGTATATCGCAATATCAAACAATGATGTCATTTAACACAGCGCTATGTGGTAAGTATAAAGTATAGGTGTAAACCAGGGATGCACAAAGACTGTCCTCGAGGGCTGGCATCCTGCATGTTTTAGTTCTCTCCCTGGTGGTAGTAACAACCTTTTCAGCTTGTCAATGTTCCTCTGAGGCCTTGTAACGAGCCATCATTTGATCCAGGTGCGTTAAACCAGGGAAAGAACTAAAACATGCAGGATGCCGGCCCTCCAGGACCCCTGCTGTAAACTGTATGGAAGTTCCAAAGTGTCAGGTCACTCCTCCTTACCAATCTTAACTTTTCTTACCAGTTGTAGAAAACCCTAACTAGCTGTTAGCCTGGATTGCTAACTCACTTGTTTGGTGTGAGACTCTACTTCTCACTCTCTTGCTCTGCTTACATTAATCTCACTCTAAATAAGGAAAGTTCCTGCACTCCGAGAGCATGACACATTTCCCTTCCTGCTGCTCGTTTCACTCAGACACCTCTAACAGTTTCTGATTGTAGGGTCACTCTCCGTACGAATCAGTGATGCTGCTCTAGAATCTTACGTGGGACGCGTTGATTTAGGGTGAGTTTCCTCTCTCTCAGCATCAAAGGTAAATTCTATCAGGGATCCACAAATCACTTCATTAACAAATCAATATTTAAGAATGGTGTCGTCCGCATGTGTGGCAGCTCAGTTCTTTATTAACAGTGTTGGACCAGGAGGCATCCCGGGAAGGCTGCCAAGCTCTGAGAGCAAATAAAGTTCTGCACTTTAACAGCAGTATGTCAGTCTGTTAAAGTCAACCACAAAGCACTGATAACACCATTTTTTCCTTCTGCCCCATCCCGCTCCGGGCTTCACTCCCAATCTGACAGCTCCATATGAAGCCAAGGACCGATCGCTGTTTCAGACGCTGACTGCATTATCTATCTAGGTAAGATATTCACTGCGTAATAACACCGATTCAAAACACAAAGCACTGTACTGTCATTTAAAAAAAATATTACACTTTTATTTTACTTTCTCACTGCGTTGTTGCTGCAGGAGGTGCATTCAATATTGATGCTCCATAAGTGCTGTACAGTGGCTCTCAGCTCTTGGTTTATAGCCTATAGGGAACAGCAAACAGAACCAATAAAACTGAAGGACTGCAAACCAGAATAATTAGCTAAAAGAAGCTAAAACACGGCCTGCTGTCTGCCAACTGTTTGTTCTAATTTCATATATTGGTGGTTTTTAAAATATTGATTATACCAGAGCCAATTTAATAACAAAATGCATTAGATACATAGAAACATGACTTGACTGACTTATGAATTTAATTTTAAAGTATGTTGTTCCTGCTGTACCAAGTTTGCCCCTTAAGCCAGTCAAAGACAGTTTTTGTGATGGCAGATGACCTCCCTGTAATCCATGTGACTGTGAAATGGATGCAGAAGACTAGCTGTGTTTCCTTTACAAATGTGTGCAAAACGTTGTCTGTTATTCCGCTAATGTCGAAAAAACATTAGCAGTTTCAAAATCGCAGTGTTTCCGTTAAATGAGAAATGCAATTAAAATCACACAAGAATAACAAGGATTACTTTTTCACGTGATAAAGTTGATAAAAAAAAAACATAACACACGATCGTCCTCATCGTCTTCTACTGTTCAATTGTCTATCATGATGCCTATCATGTGACTTGTGTGATGTGAAAAAAGTGCTTCCATTGCAGTTTTGGATAATAAAGCCAAAGAACCACCTCATCCTACCACCAAAGCCTTTTATTGAATTCCATGCTTTTTTCTTCATTTGCGTGTTTCCGTTAAGCAAATTTATTTTTGTGATTCCGATTTGTGTAATTTTAAGGTCAATGGAAACGCAGCTGGTGCGTATCTTGACTTGGCATTCTCTCACCAAAACAGAGGGTCTGGGTAAAGTTAATGCTGGCCAGCATACCATGTGCTTTCCCATTAACCATCATATTGTGCAAATTAAAAGTATGGAAAAAAATTGCCTGATGTAAACATTTCAAATTAAAAAAAAAACACACATTTTTTGATAAAATACTTTTGTGCTTGTATGGTGTGGTTTTTCAGCTCCAGATGAATAGATGTATTTCACAAAACTGCAACCGAAACACCTTTTGCATCATACAAGTCATGTGATCAACAGGTACTGTCAGTGGAAATGAAGAAGACAACAGGAAGTAGCAGCAGGATGATGGTTTGTGTTTGTTTGTTTGGACCATGTGCAGCTGGCTCCCCTCAGCTCACACAGTTAATAAAAAGTTATGTGTCAATCCAAAGTGTTGAATCCGTAGCTCTTCTGTAGAATCACCAACTACAATTTTCTCAAAACTAATTGAATGGAATATTTGTATGCCTGTAAAAGTCCAGTCTTCAACATATTGATAGGCCTGGCAGTGCCTAAATAATCAGGTGGTTGGTTATTAATATCAGAGTATTTTTTATGAGTGCTGTCTTGCTGTGTTTGAATTCAGAAATGATATCACTGTCGTTGTCTGAAGAGGCTGCCAACAATGAATAGTAGAGTTGTTGACATTATCATCCATAAAACGTCTTTCTGACATCGCTCAGAACAAGTCATTTTCACAAAGGAGCAAATGCATCAAAGCTGATGAACTGTCATCTAATAGTCAAAGCAAGAACATTATAAATGAATGACACTGGGTAAGTAGATCTGAACGCTGATGTTTCTCTGGAATGTTAAAAATACATTACCATATTAGTGATTTTAACAAAAACATCACACGATATGTCGAGGTAAAGTTCGGTTATGGCTTTGCACAGAACAATTCTCTTCATATTTGGCTTCATGAGTACATTTTGTATAATGAATATACTAAGGTATATTTTCCTTAAGTACACACAAAACACCTATTCTTCTCTAGCATATGACTACAGTGTGAAGTTACTCCATGTCTGTTAGAAAAAATGTCAACCCAGCCAAGAGTTTATTCAAACTGGAATGAATGAGTGCAGTGAGTGTTTCAAGAAATACCAGTATTTAGCAGAAGGATGTGGTTTAGGAAGAGAAAGATTTTAACTCTCAAATATCGCCTGGATTTTTTAACACTAATGTGTCCAAAATCCAAAGCTCCAGCTCTCTGTATCTCAGTATTCATTGTGCCATGTGGAAACCATCCTGTTTGAAGATCCTGAAAACCAAAAAACATTTACATCTATGTATTTCTCTTTTTTTCTGGTTACTTCAGCTCAGCCAGTCGTTGTCCTTATCCATCTCCTGTTCAGCTGAAAGCCTGGTTGGCTTATTTGATCAGCTGCAAAACAAATGAATTCTTGAACGCAACTTCTCACCTCCCAATTTAAAAGTCAGATTACTTATTATTATAGGATATTATGTATTCGTAGCACACTTCAGGAGGAAGGCAGTTCAAAGTCACCAATTGACAAACGTGCAGTAAACATTACATTTCGTCAAATGCCACCATCAAAATCATTAATAGTAAATATGTTGAGCAATGTTGCACTTACTACTAATTAAAGGCAACACTAAACAGGTGGGTTCATAGTCTTAATTTAAAGGAACTCAGTGCTTCGGTTGTTTTGCAGTTTTCTGGAAGTTTGTTCCAGTTTTGTGGTGCATAGAAGCTGAATGCTTCTTCTTTGTGTTTGGTTCTGGTTCTGGGGATGCAGAGCAGATCCAGAAGACCTGAGAGGTTCTCAAAGGTTGATACAACAACAGCAGATCTTTAATGTATTGTGGTGATTTATAAACTAACAACAATATTTTAAAGTATATTCTCTCAGTGGAAGGACTTTAGAACTGGGCTGATGTGCTCTATCTTACTGGTTTTAGTCAGAACAACAGCAACAGCATTTTGGATCAGCTGTAGCTATCTGACTTTTTAGATAGACCTGTAAAGACACTGTTTCACTAATCAGTGCTACTAAAGATTAACACATGGATGAGTTTCTGTAGATCTTGCTGGGACATTACTCCTCTAATCCTGGAAATGTTCTTCAGGTGATAGAAGGCCGACTTGGTAACTGTCTTTATGTGGCTCTGAAGGTTCAGGTCTGAGTCCATCACCACACCCAGATTTTGGGCCTGATCGCTGGTTTCTGACTGTGGGTCATTCCTCCCTAGATCCAAAGATTACGGCTTCAGTTCAGTCTTTTAACAGTTAAAAGACAGTTTAACATCAATGTGCAGACGGAAGGCAAAGTCGTCTTGCCGTGTCCTTCCGTGTCTTTCAGTTAAATGTTTGCCGCTCTCTGGGGAGGCTGTGCTCTCCTCCTGCTGATGTGGAGTGGTCTGTCTTTGTTGTTTTTGGAGGCCAGAGTTACACACTGTCCGCTTCTACGGTTGACTCCAGTTTGGTTCGGCCTATACGTCCTCCGTGACGCTCGCCACTCCTGCTTGCCTTGTGAGGGTTAGTGAGTTGGCGTGTGGCGGTCAGCCAGGAACATGTGTGAGCAATCTGTAGAGTCAGACTAGTGTGCAGAAGGTGTGGGTGCTTGTGGTTGCAGATGCCCTTTTGTTGTCTGCAGGATGAAGAAGGGTTCCCGTACCTGCTCGTTTGCTGTAATTAGGCCGTAATGATATCCTCTCTGCCTCTGGCCTCCTACGCATGATCCTCAGAGGTTTCCTCGCCACTGTTTTCAGCTGAACGTGTAGCTTTCTGTCATTTGTCGAAAGAGGAGAAATGCTTGAAAGGAGTTCTCTGAACCCTTTGGATCCTTAAACGCTGCAACCCCCAAGGCCAAAAAAAAGGCTGCTCGCATTAACCCCCAAACGTGGACACCCTGCCCTCTGAGAGTAACCCCTGACCTCTACCTTCAGTAAACATCTAACCTCCACTCAGCCCTCACAGAGACATAACAGAGCCCCTGTTAGATTATAGACTTCCTGACTGCACGTTGGCCAGAGCCACATTCAGGGCGGCGTGGGTTTCACGTTATGGTTAGGCCAAACACTGCGGTTCAGATTGCTACCCCGAGATGAACTTTAGCGTTTACTCCAGCATGCAGCCTTTCAGACTTGACTCCCCTTTGTTTGTCCCAGAGGAGTTTATTAGTATAATGTCCTCCCCACCTCTGGGACAACAAACTCTCTGCGGTTTCATACCCTACCGGAGCAGCAGATTGCAGCGGATTCAGTTTTCCAGATTAAAAAAAGAACGCTCCGACCGGGCGGTTGTTTTCTGGGGGGAAAGAGAGCGACGGCAGCCCTAATACATTGTTTTTACGGAAATGTATTTTTTGTGTTTGTTTTCCTGCCAAACTTTTGCCAACTCTGACTTGGCACCCAGCATAAGCTCCTGAAATCAGTCTCCATGTGAGTAATGAGCGTACGTTTATTCCAAGAAAGGTGATTACCGCAACAGCCAAGAAGCAACATGCTCCCCCTCCGACCTACATGGTAGCTTATTAAACTCTCATGACAAATGGAATGCCTTTGCTTTATAAACAATCAGCATGTGAGTGTGAAACTTAAAAGCCTGCGCTGTAATTATGATGGATGCCTTTTTTGGTTACTGTACTTCTTCAGAGTAGCTGTCAGCCTAGAAAGCGCGTAGTGACAGAATCAAGCTGTCCGGCAGATTGAAGCACGGTGCCAGGTTGGTTTTAGCACAAAGACGTATCGAAAATGTTCCCATGGCGTTATCTCCTGGAATGCGGCCTACTACAAGCGGGGTTCCCACGGAGACAACAGGAACATGTTTCCCTCACCACTGACGCTGACCAGTCAGCAGGGACACAACAGAGTTCACAGTTTGCCAAGAAATCCAGAAGCAGGGAAGACGTCTGGAAGCCAGATAAAGACGGGTGAAGGAGAGGTGAATCTCCTTCAGTTGAATCTGTTTGTCTTTTTTTATGGTTTCATTTGTTCATTTGTTTCAGGGCTGGTCTGCATTCACAACAGCTCTGTTAAATCTGCTTTAATCAAATTCTCGTTTGTGTAGAAAGTCCGGTTCTCTTGGGAAGGTGTGAATACATAATCCATTTCTGATGTGGACCAAAAAAGCAAACTCTGGTCCACAGACACATATAGGTCTCACGTCGGTTGGGGTGAACTCGCAGTTTGAATGTATATGTGAACGCCATGCAGACCTGATACTGCTCCAAAAGCAAGAAGTGAACTATAGCGCACAGCATTCTGGGTAAATACAACCAAAACAAACCTGCAAGTCTAACACTGGCTGAAGAAATTACTGATGGTCATTTACTAAAGACAAAATAGAAATCCTACAACCCCTAAAATCTGACACAACTCAATTTTTGTTCACATCTTGTTAAGAAGGAAGCTGCACTCAGTTTTTCATGTTTTCTTGAGATCTTGGTGCAGAGCCACCACAGGTGAAGGGGTGAATCCAACCAAGTCCACCCGTATGGTAGTATCAGATGTGAAAACAGCCTTAATTTTCATTAAGGATGTAGGGATGTGCAAGTCTTCACATTCCTTAACTTTTCCACATTATGGCATGACTTCACACAAACTGACGTAGATGTCAAGCATTTCTTACATGTAGCTGCCATATTGTGATTTCATATTTTACAAGAGCTTACTTCTGCAGCTTTACCTTTGTATCATTTTCATAAAGTAATGGAAATCTTCCACATTCAGAAGTCAACAGAATCCTTTTCTGTCCTACCATCACAATTGTAATCGCATAGCGTTTGGTTAACTCTTATGGCACGGGAACAGTTTCCGTTAGTTAGATGAGACAGTGGTTGAGTTTTTTAGCCACAGACAAACTACATTGTGGGTTTTGTGTAAAACAAACGATGTTTGGAAATGAGGAATGGAGGATCTGAAATGCTATAGGCCTAAATTGTTCTGTGAACCTTATTAGACTGTATGACACTGTGAAGCCGTTGAAATACCAGGAGAGTTTAGATAAATGTTGGTCTTTCGACGGAGTAATGATCCCCAGACTGCTGACCGTATCAATGCGGAAATGGCTCAGCAGGCACAATAATAACCTTCCACTATGACAATCTCAGTCCTCAGAACTAAATGTCATGGAAAACCTCTGTTGACCTAAAGAGAATGATGATGATGATCTCGGGAGATTGTGCCAAGAGGAATGGTCAAAGATCCTTCTCCCCAACCTTTAAAATGCTAGAGAAGACCAGGCACTGTCCTGTAGGCAGATATGGAACCTCTGATTTAGTTTTTGTAAAAGCATTTATCTCTTAATCTGGTGCTGCTGTGAAAAGAGTCATTTCAATTAGCAGTATTATGTAATATCTACTACTTCGAGCTTTACATCATGTTATAATGTTATTCCCTCTTCAAAAACATACCAGGCAGTGTTGTGTTCAAGACCACCTAACCCGAGACCAAGACAAGACCAAGACCAGAGTGTATCGAGACCGAGACAAGACCAAGACTTTTGGGGTCCGAGACCAAGTCAAGACCAAGACCGAGGGAAGTCGAGACCGAGTCAAGACCAAGACCAGCCCGCGCTACATGACACAATAAAATGTAAAATATGATCGAAATTGCTTCTCAAAATAATCTGAAAGATCCATAGTACCATAAAACACCTAGATATTAAATACTTAATACATTTTACCAATATTAAATATTCCATTTATATGCTAAAAAGTGTGATGGTCTCGTGCCATCCCTAAAAACATAATGCCCTGGGCATTTGCCCATATTGCTCATGTCAGAAACCACCACTGTCTGCACCATTAAACATAGCAATTGAGGCAATGCCCTGATGGTAAATAACACTCAACTATGAACACTGACCAAGGAGCAACAAGCAAGAAGTAACCAAACAGAAGGCGCTCATCGTGACTGTTTTCACTCTCTATCCCAGTACATGAAGCCAGGTAGTCTGACACCATGGCAGACATTACAGCTGCCACTTTGAACAAAAACAATCAAAGAGTGCATGCTCTGCGTGCTCTTTCGTTCTTGTGTTTTAGTTATTTGTTAATTTAAATATTGACGTACATAATAAAATTAAATAATGATGCAGTGTACACAGAGCATTACAAGAACAAAGAACGGGTGTTCTCTCAGGTCAGATCGTCATACGCTTAACACGAACTCACGGTGTTCTGTCAGATCAGCATACGTTGTCAGATAGTCGTACGCTTAGCTCAGACATGCATACGCTGTCATTACCATATGATTTTATTTAATCAGCAACATAGAATCATGACGTAGATCATCATACACTTGGTTATTAACAGTTGTATGGCATCCAGCTGCAGCCAGACCTGCTTTAAACACACTTTGAAACCACGACAACGCATGTATATCCATTTAGTTATCACATTATGTCATATTATAAACAATTTAATTACTTATTTTCGTCATAACTTGTTGCGTATACTGACAACTACACTGACGGTCGGACTTAATGCGCATGCGCTGGCATGGTACTCACTGCATGTATGCTATTCTGACAGCGTATGGCTATGTGATAGAACACCGGCTATATCTGTCAGACACGTCATTACCATAAGATTTCATTTAATCAACAACATAGAATCATGACGTAGATCGTCATACACTTTATTATTAACAGTTGTATGACATCCTGACTTAGCGGTTAAGTGAGTTTTACACGGGCGTGTGTTGTAGCTGACTCCAGCTGCAGCCAGACCTGCTTTAAATACACTTTGCAACCATGACAACACATGTATATCTATATAGTTATCATTGAAAACAATTTAATGACTTATGTTCATCATAACTTGCTGCGTATGGTGAACTGACAACTCCTCTGACGGTCGGATTTCTTAATGCTTAATGCATGTTATGCTATTCTGACAGTGTATGGTAATCTGATAGAACAACGGCTCTCAGTGAGTGACACTCCAGTCCTATCTAATAAGTAAAGAGCCGTGGAGAAGAATCGACTGTTTCTGAATGTCACCTCACTATATTGCAGACTTTTGGACATAGCGTTGTCCCATATATGCGACAAGTCAGTCAACACCTCCGCACAATAATTCAGCACAGTGAGTGATAACATTTTTCATCACAATGCTTATGTGTCTCTGTACAGCTAGCTTTGATAACATCACGTTAACAGAGCTTACCTTTTTGAGCTACTTTTCTAAGTGACGAAAAAAGTTAGACGTTGTCCCCACCGTCTGTGAAAGCGAAGCGCTGCTGAGTTAGCTGTGGCCATCGGATTTCTTACTATTTATGCAGCGATATTCCATTACTGACGATTAGACAAACATTTTCTGCCGCTGAGAGGAAACCACTGCGCATGTCCTGGAGCGCCGCGCGCGAGTGAAAGGTGGGGAGGGGAGGAGGAAGGAGAGTAAAAGGTGGGGAGGGTGGGGGGAGTAACAGAAACACCTAGTTGCTTGGATTTTAATCGGTGCGTTTTCCATCCACTGAAAACAAATATGTTAAATAAACTAGATAGTGTGCTGTACGTTTAGTGATATTTTCACAGTTGCGGTCTTGACTGGTCTTGAAATAAAATGCCGAGTCCTCAGCGCCCGAGACCGAGACAAGACCGAGACCAAATGCGGTCGAGTCCGAGACGAGACCGAGACCATCAAAAAATGGTCTTAAGACCGGTCTTAAGACCAAGACCAACTTCGAGTACCACAACACTGATACCAGGAGTGTTCACTTGATTCTTTCATGCATGTATGAGAAATCCTTTAATCTCTCATGGCAACCATTTAGCTGTGCAAAACATCTGGGTGGACCTAGCCCCGCCTTTAAGGACAAAGCTCCTCTTCTGAGCTGCAGTTTCCAAGCATTAGAGTTTCTGCCTCACAGATCAGCCCTCCCCCGCCACACTCCCACACTCAGCTCCTTCAGACTAGCCGGGCAGCAATTAGCAAAAACCTGGTGAAACAGCAACTTCTCAGTGCAACGCTGGTAAAAGTGTTGTTAAAGGGTTAATAGAGGAGCCATGTTGTGATGACTTCCTGAAGGCGGAATTTCAGAAAGAGATGGGCGTTTTAAAGAGACAGAGAACCAATTTCAAGGTGTTAAATTACAAAGTCAAATTTCTTTTCAAGTCATATTTGATATAAAATGCATTTTTATAGAAACTGAATGCAACATAGTTACTTGATTATGCTATGAGATAGCACTGTGCCTTGGAAATATATAATACTGTCCCTTTAAGACTTCTTCTACATCTTTACCATGTCAACAACAAATCTATCCACATCTGTATTTTACGCCTGATTGCAAATCTGAACTAAATGAGAATGTTCTGCTTTGCAAATAAAAGCTTGTGTAGTCTGCGTGTGTATTTGTGTGTGTGTCTGTGTCTGTGTGTGAGGAGTGACATATAAAATAGTTTCCTAAGCTGCAGGGAACAGCAGAGAGTTTCTTAAATCATCACTCCAAGGTAGCGTTCACATTAAGGACAGCTGACATATTAATGAAGTCCAGCTGGAATCACATCCTCCTTTCTCCCTTCTGTAGGATATGTGTGTACGTGTGTGTGTTGTTTCTCCTTTCAGCCAGCGTCACTCCCTCGCAAACTCTGCTTCTCTCACGCCAGATTTCCATTTGTGGAATAATCCTGACGGGTCACATGCAGACGGAAGTACCGAAAGGTAAATTCATACCGGAACGCTGCACGGCCCTGCTCTGTTGGCTCAAATAAAGCAGCCAGCTGATTTTTTTGTGTAGAGATGCATTTCTCAGTTTATTCGATTAAAATGGTGACGCTGCACCTCTTGTACACTACCAGTTTTAGTTTCTTGTTCGTTTTCTTGTTTTCCATGTCAAAGGAAGCTTTTGGTTTTTCCCGTCATGTGTTGATTTTGGATGCACCAAATTGCTCGAAAAGACTTAAAACTGCGGTAGATTTTTATTTACATTTTTTAATGATAGTGCACGCTGTTGCTGGAGACCATTCTTTATTTTAGTTTTTGTTTAATTTGTGTTTGTTTCATTCTTGGTCCATAAGAATCATGCTCGTAAGCATGATTAAGCTGCTTAGGCATCGGTCCAAACATTGCGTTTATTGTTTAGATAAATGTCTTTTCTTGACACAGGATACATACGCAGGCCAAGTTAGGGCCACTGTCGACAGAAAATGAGTAAGTTTTCACCAAAAAACAAGGAAATTTCAGGGTTTGAAAAGTAGAAAAAAATTCTAGAAAAACTCAGAAAATATTAGATTAATTTTAGAAAATATCTAGGAAAAAAATGTGAAAATTTCTGAGTTTCAAAAGTTGAAAATTTCCTAGTTTTTATAGGAATTTTCTGAGATTAATCTCAAAATTTGAGGTTTTTTTTTGGCAGAAATTTATTTCTCTTTTTGCAATATATGTGTACAATCACCCTGGCAGTAGGTACACTGTTAAAAGTCATCCCCTCCATTAGTTGACATAACGTTTTTATATAAGTTACTTCCAATTAACATAATGAGTTAAGTAATTTCAACTTAATTTCATGAGTTATTGGCATTTCAACTCAAGAATGTGAGTCAGTTCAATGAAACATAAATTTAAATTTGTGAACATAACTCGACAATCTGAGTTTTAAAATGGTAACCGGATCTTATAAAAACTTATCACCACTGGCAATATTAATGCGAGATCCAAATAGTGCCGGAAATTCGCTCTTTATCTGATAAGGGACTAAATATGATGTAAGATTTAGTAAGACTTTATAAAGTTCTCCATCCCAGTTAGAATTGCACATTAAATGAAGAAGAAGAACACCACCTGACCAGATTAAGGACGTCGAAAGCAAAGTCGCGGATGAATACCATTTCTTCCAAGACCTGGATCAGTCCCAAAGGCTGTTCAAATTTGGCGGTGCATTTTTTCTAAACGCGAAGTGAGCTGGAGCCATAGAAGTAAGGTAAGCTGCATTTGTCGTTTTTTGGTAATGCCATCCATTTTTAAAATATGTTAAGAGCTAAAAGTTCGTGTCTCTGTTACATGTTTAAACACAGGACATAAAACAACAGCTTGCTAACTGTCGAGGGCAGGAGCTAGTTAATGCAGCTAGCTAAACGCAGTATGCTACTCGGTTGCGCTTATAGACCTTTTCTTAAGAGAAAATACAAGCAGCTACCACGATTTTTGTATTGTACACTTCCCCAGAAGCACATATGTGGCGCTTGGTCAAAGTTTTGCATCGACGTGCTGACTGCAGGTGAGTTAGCGGCTTCAGTAAAGGCTGTGGGTCAGTAATTAGTCTTGTTCCTTGTCAGTAATTAGCCGTGTCCTTTTTTTCATGTATCCTTGCCCCATACTGCTGTTACTGATTATCTTAAATATTAAAATACTTTTTTGTTTTGAGATTGTAGGAGATCAACCACACATCACAGAGCTCATCTCCCGATGGCCAGGTCTGTTCCATGAGAGACAGGTAATCGCACAACTGAATTAGTTCCACCAGGAGATTTAGTGATTTAAAACTGAGTTAACTGTGTCCTATTGAGACAAGTTTTATATTCAGTCACCTCAAATTAGGGCTGAATTTACAAGAATTGTCACCAAAGACGTTCTGGAATCTTTTCTTGAAGGACTTGATGGCCTGGTTCCGAGACTGCTGGAGGTCTACAAAGCAGCAGCCAAATCTGGAAAGAAGCAGCCACTCAAAGACACTTTGGACTGCCTTGCAAAAGATGTAAGCAGAGCTGAAGATGGCTAGAAAACAAGGCATAATTTGTTATTTTTGTTAAAATATATTCATCTTACTGAATGTCTCATCTCTTGAAGGACACAAATGACAGGAGAAGGGCTGCTGCTCTGCTTGGTTTGCCATGCTACATATCTGGCTGAAGATCCATCAACTGTCATCAGGATGTGTGATGTAAGACTAACAAATATTACAAAACTGTTTACATATTTGCCTATTCCTCTTTCTTGCAATCATTTAAAAAAAAAATCTTTTTGTAGCATTTGTGTGTGCAAAAACTTATTTCTAGTCCTTGTTAAGAGACATCCCGTTTACTACAGCCATGCATAACATCAAATTCTGATGTAATTACTTTGTGTATCCTGATTGATTTTGCTGAAAGCCAGTTGATGGAAACATGCCTGATTTGCATTTTCTTTTTAAATTTCTTTTGACATTTTAAAAATTTGCTGATTTAAAAAAAAGCATTAAAATGAAAACACTGCTAGTGTTCTACATTTTTAGAATAATTTCAGTGCTTCACCATAGTGGTTTTTAATCTGCCACACACTGTGTTCATGTGCATGAAAATATAAGTTTTGTGGATGAAAAAAGTTTGTCAAATAGGACTATCTGACCAAGTAAAGTGCTGAAAATACTTTGAATATCGTGTATACATAAACTGGGTTTTTTTTCAGGTGGGGCTTATTTTCAGTGTCTAAAACTTCTTGATGTTGGCTTCATCCACAACAGTGGCCTGTTTCATTGGCATTATACTCTATGCTTTGACAAACTGGGAGTGTGTGTCAGGTTATATTCACTGACTGAACAGAAGTGCATCATACAACCCCACAAGTGTCAAAACATGCAGATTGTTAATCCTCACAATAGCATAAAAACTTCCAGTATAAAGATACCAGAGTGTTTGAATTCTTTGCATTAATTATTTCTTCTTTTTAAGGCCCATGCTGATTTTCTGGATGATGCCATGAAGGGGATGCAGGTTGATCTCCTGATTGCCTGTGAAGGTGGTGAACAGGGGGCCATCCTTCGATGTGGAGGAGACCATTGTGCTTCACAACATTAAAGATGTGACACTTGGATTTGTTACGCTTATGGTTGTCATCTACTGTGTCAATCTGAAGTATCCAGAGGACATGAAGTATTCGTTTGAGTTTCTTCAGAGTGGTGATGAAGATCAAACCAGACCAGGCCTCAGCTCGACTACATGGTTTGAGAAACAAAATCCTGAGGTACAAACTGTAACATCTGGTATGTTTTCAGTTTTATTTTCTTACATAAGAGTTTCTGTAAAAATTTGTTTAGTTTGTTCTATGCACTAAATGTTGATACTAATGGTTTTGCACTAAAACATTTAGCATTGTGCTGAATTTGTGGAAAAACCTCACAGGGTTGTCCTGAGTTTTAAACACTGATTGATTGTTTAGCACTTTTTGGACTGTTTTTGAAAGATGGTAGCTAGTTGTATGGACTTTACACTGCCACTCTTGAACGTGGTTAGAATATTTTTAAAAATAATGGTCTAATTTCCATGGAGGACTGAAACTGACCAATAAATAAATACACTAAATAAAACATTTTTTTTTAAAACAAACTAAATTTTGCTCAAATCTATAATTTGTTGGAACCAAGGTGGAAAAATGAATATGGTCAATTAAATTTATAAAACATTAGGTAAGGTTCTTAATTGGTGCCTTTTAATTGCATTTATTTATTGAGTTGTATATAAATTATTTCTGTTATTTGTCAAAAAAATTATTTATGTTTTTGTTGGTTTCGGTCCTCCAATAAATGTCAATACTTCTGCTTCTTGGACAAATGTTTTCATTTATACTTGATTTAAGACTTGTCTCATCTGTATTTGATAGAGAAAGATAAAAATAAATGTTTGATATTTGAAATGGAAGCATATTTGGTGTAATTATTTTTAGGAAACTGAACTTGACATTATTAGTGGAGAAAGTGAACAGTATTTGGAAATGTTAGTTTACTTAAATTGCAATTTTAAGTTCATTTGCTGCCTTAAAATCTTGAGTTAACTTAACTCAAAAAGGGAATTGGTATGAATAAAGTTGGTCAGTTTAACTTTAAAATGAGAGTTGAAAGTATATATAATTGTTTGTTACTTTAACAAAAGAAAACAAGTTTTTATGAATGGATAATGTAACTTTGCAAGTTGTTTAAACTCAGAGTATGAAGTTCATACAACACGTAGTCATTAATTAGACAAGTGGTATAACTTAATTATTTGAGTTCAAATAGAACATGATTGTAATTTTACTTGACAAGAGTACTCAAGTTTTTAAGTTTAACCACCCTAATAATTTTTACAGTGTAGGTGCTGCCTTTCTGTTGTAGGTCTGAGTATGTAGTTCTCCGCTACATTTGGAGGCTCTCTGGGAATAAATAAAAGGTTTTTCTTGCAGCTGGAAGAAGTTTGTGTGCACCATTAAAAACAGCATTAGTTATTTTTTCCATGAGCTGCGTCTTTTGGCTTCAGTTAACATCGTTATTAATTAAAAAGTAAGTAAAAGTAGGCCAAAAAAAAAAAAAAAAAGAGAGACCGTTGAAGGTTGATAGGCGATAAATTCATCCAATCGCCCAAACTTAATCCAGACCTTAGAACAGTTTCTGATCATTTTTAATTGAAAAAAATCTTCAAAAAAAAATCAGCATTCCTGTGTTTATGAAGCTGCTCCAAGTGATAAATAATATTTTACTTCACCTCATATTTTCATCACAGTGCTAAGTCAAAAAGCAGTCTAAACAAACGTCCGCTCAGGAAACGGAGTTATCACAAAATCGACCTGACTGCCACCCACTTCTACAAACCACATGGATCAATATTTTCATAGTTTTTTTCTTTTTTTTTTTTTTTTTTTTTTTTTCTTTTTTGCTCTTGGTCCCGTTTTTCCCAAACATCAGCAAAAAATTGCAGCCGCCGGACAGTAAAACCCTGTAATGCACCCGAACCGGCCCAGGGGAGGATGAGGAGAAGGAGGAGGAGGAGGGTGGGGTACAAAGCAACCACTAAACCGACACTGCAAACGGGCCTCGCCACGTTGGTGGTCCTCGCATTTTATGGCACTGCTTTAGTTAGAGCTCTCTGGGCTTTCTAGGCAGGGGCGTTCAGAAAAAGGCAAGTAAAAGTGGAATGTTGTAATTTCTTGCAGGTGGGGTATTGATATGCTCTAGCTGGCTCTCGGAGAAGTCAGGGGAGGTTTTTTTTTTGTTTGTTTGGAGGGCTCATTTTGGGAGGAAAAAAAAAAAAGTAACACCAGGATGACAAATTAAACACGGTGTGACCAGAAGTCCCACCTCTGTCCCTGGGCAGCAGCTGGACTGCAGATAAACGGCTGCTCATCACGGTGGGGCAGGAGATGTTGGAGGTGGCCTGTTTGGATAGTTTGACGCTGGCTTCAGATCACAGGCTGAGCGCCTGCTGGCCTGCTAGCCTGCTAGCCTCAGAGCAAAAAAAAAAAAAAAAAAGAGACTGTGCCAGCCAGGCAAACCCAGATCTGCCCTCCAACATTTAAATCTTGAAATGTGCAACAACACACATGACCAGTGCAAGCACCAGTGGAGGATCAGCAGCTCCACTTCTACAACTTTACACAAGGCATTTTGCAGCAGCACTGCAAAAACACAAAATGTTATCAAGTATCATTGGTCTAGTTTCTAGTTCAACCGTTTTATAATGAGACCAAACTAACTTATAACTTTCCAACAAGATATTGGAGCTTGTTTTAAGTCAATAATTCAATAATAAGTACTCATTAATTTTAGTACATCTTTACTTCGCATTTAGTTTATAGAACATTTAGTATACTTCACTCAACCCAGAACAGGAATTACAACAAACTTAGAATCCATAGAAACTTCTATTAGTTCATCTAGAGAAACTACTCGTTACCTTAGAACAAGAATCCAGAGAAATCTGTACTAATTTATAAGTCACAGACTACCTATTCTTAAACATGGGGTTATGCTTTTTGTTTTCCTTTTTCTTCTTCTGCTCTTTCCTTTGATTTGTTGTTTTATTGTGTTTCATCCTAATTCATGTAAAGCACTTTGAATTGCCTTGTTGCTGAAAATGTGCTACATAAATAGAATGACCGTACCTTACCTTCACATCCATGGAGTGGTATTTCCAGTGTCCTGCTGCATCATGACCTGGTACACTACTTTTCCATGACATCACTGTCTTGTTTTTCATAATAAAGGAACAATCGAAGGCATATGCAGGTCAAACAAACTAATTCCTGAATCTTTAAACTCTCTCTTCAATGAGTGTTTATGGCCTTCATGTGAAGTCACCTGAAGGTTCAGACTCTGACCAGACCGTCAAACGTTAACTAACTGGAAAGTTGTCAGACAGCTTCCTCATCCACAGCAGACATTTTGACTGTTTATAAAAATGACTCTAGCATGGCTTTCTATTGCACCCACGTGCCGAACGCGTCCCATAGGAGAGGAATGGATGTGATTATCTTTTTGCAATCACGCCTGGGTGTAAATCTGTTTGAAACGGAGGAGTGCTTCTGCTAGGACTGAAACCCGAGCTCTGAGTCATTCCATCTCCAGGCGCGGCAGTTATTTCTTTGCGAGCTCTTTGGGACACCCGAGAGCCTCATTTCTACAATTAAGGTGTGTTAAAGTCCTTGCTTTCACGGCTGACCAGGAGCCGGAGTTATAATTAGGCCCGTCGGTCCTGATGCTACGACAGGACATCAGCCAAACCTGGCCAATCAGAGAGCGCCTTTCTGACGTAATGGAATCTAATCCTGGACTCAGTGAAGATGATAAACGCAGAGAGATAAGAAATCAGATTCTAATCTGAATGTCTGTAAAATAACATGGATCAAATCAACCAAGGCAAAGTTAAATGCAGACACACTTAACTCTACAATAAACAGTATGAATACCAAGTAGTTTCCTTAACAGGATGGTTTTACTATCTTGCCACATAACATTGAAATGTAAATCTTTTTTTGTTTTTCCAGCACCACAATGTTTCAGGTGTACAAATGAAGACTCTGCCTTGTTTTGGTCGTTAATGTCATTATATAGACAGCGTGCTTAACTTCTAAACATGTGTGGATAGCCAGAGGCTTGTCCAGACTTGCCTGGAACAACTGCAGCAGGGGGAAGGAAGGCCAACTAATTCCAATGATTCTTAACATTTGGAAAGATTATTTTGTATCCAGATTTACTGAGTTTCTCAGGATTTTCTGGACAATGGGGAGATCTTACTGGCCTTTCCCCAAACGAAGTTACCATAGAATCAACAAGATATCACAAAATCACTTCAACAAAACTCCTCTATCTTCTGTGCTATTGTTACTTGTCTGATTTGTTGTGGTCTAAGAGTGCATTCACCCCAGTCCTGTTTAGTTCACTTTAATCCAGCTCAAGTTCATTTGCCTAGACAGTCTGTTTTGTTTTGGGAGTTGTGGATGTGTAATCGAACTCTGATGCGGACCAAAACAAGTGAACTCTGGTCCACCTGCAAACCTTCTAGATGTCTGTTCAGTTGAAAAATGCTCTCCAAAAACAGGAAGCGGATTATCGCGCAGGGCATTCTGGGCAAAGACAACCAAAACAAACACACGTGACGTGACTAGCGCTAACAGGAGAAATGGCTTGTGTTTTTTGTTTTTGCCAAAGACCAAAGAGAAATCCTCTAACCGCTAAAATCTGCCGCTACCCCATTTTTGTTTCGTGAAGAAGGAAGTTGCGCTCTGTGTCTTCTTCAGACGTTTTCATGTCGTTTCCTTCAGTAGCGCCACCACAGGCGAGGAGAGGAACAGGTTGCTAAAGTATTTTTTTTGTTTGGCACTGTGGAGAGCAAAAGAGAACCGCAGCAGCTGAAAACAGAACAAATGTTGCAGTTTTGTTCTCCAATGGAGCTGAGTCTACAGCACTGACATGGACTAAGGTGACCGGGTGAGTTGGGTGAAAGAGAGTTTGGGTTTGTTAGTAAGGAGTCTGTTAGAATCATCATTGGCTTGACTCAACACCCGTTTACCCCCACCCTGTGTCCCACTGCATCCACAGCTGCTACATCAGCAGTAAAAGAAGTAAAGACATGATTAGGAGACCTCAGCTGTTGGAAATATGAGATAAAAACTCGCAGTAAAATAAACTGTGTGGTGAATTTTAACTGGTACAATATAACTGTGTGACTTTATGACAAACAGATCAGGAAAGTCATCTATTTGAAAGTGAGGAATTAAGAGAGGGCAACACTATAACCTAAAGCCGGATAAATAATCTTTTATAGACAAATAACATAAAAGTTAACTTTAAAATATTTAATTCCAAACCTGTAATCGGGTCAATTCTCACACACATCACCTTTTGACTCTTGCTACTGTCATTTTCTACCTGTAAACAAACTATTCCACATTGTACTTCTACCATTATCAATCAATCAATCAATCAATCAATCAAATTGTATTTGTATAGCACATTTCAGCAGCAAGGCATTTCAAAGTGCTTTACATCATAACAAACACAAAAACACAGAGTCATGCAATATAGAATCAACAATCAAAACATTACATTAAGTCAAGTGCCATTGTTAAATTCTTAATTGATTACGTTTCAAATACGACTCTGAACAGGTGGGTTTTTAATCAAGATTTAATGGAAGTCAGCGTTTCAGCTGTTTTACAGTTTTCTGGAAGTTTGTTCCAGATTTGTGGTGCACAGAAGCTGAATGCTGCTTCTCCTTTGGTTCTGGTTCTGGGAATGCAGAGCAGAACCAGAACCAGAAGACATGAGAGGTTCTGAAAGGTTGATACAACAACAGCAGATCTTTAATGTATTGTGGTGATTTATAAACTAAAAGTATTTTAAAGGCGATTCTTTGAGTACAGGGACTTTAAAACTGGTGTTTTGTGCTCTATCTTCCTGGTTTTAGATATTAGATATTAATTTACTTTATATTACCTAAATGTATCAGATGTGAAACAATTTTTATCACACCAGCAATCTTTTTGTAGTTATTACTTGCTGGAATGTTATCATGACTTGTAAATTTATTTTATGTGTTTTTTCTTTTTTTTGTTTTACTTCTTTTATGTCTCCTGAGACGACCAAAGTGTGAGTAACCTCCAGATATTTTTTATTGATGTCACCTTGGTTTGTTCATTTAAATCACCATCTGTTTAAACGTTTATGAAGACGCACAACAGACAGCTGCCAGAGAGACAGACTGGCTGTCAGGAAAGTGACCGACAGTCCAAACAATCCGAGGCAGGAAACGCATCGGCCAGAAGATTGAAGAAAAGCAACTGCTGTTGCCACTCATTCTGTTCAGGGTTATAAAACTTCTTCTAAGCAATAGGAAATCTATTGTTCTACAATGGCCAAGATTATTCATGATCAGAAAAAGAAAAAATTTAAAGAGAGTTCCCAATCTTCCCAGGAATGAACGACTCGGCATGTTGACTTTGAGGCACAAAAGCTAGTATGTGTTCTGTAGATGTATGAAGATCAGATCATATCTATTACATGTGTGGCTCCGGGATGAAGCCAGAACATCTGGCTTCAATCACAGGGTTAAACTCAAAGAATAAAGAGCGGAAACATTTTGTGCTTGTTGTGCGAGTTACAATAGGCCTACCACTTGATGCTGTCCCTACAGGGCAGATGATCTGATTGCATAATAATCACCTACTGCATAAATTTCCATACTAAAGAGCAGCGTTTCCTCATCAAGCAACAAAATTCATTTGCAACTGTAGCGGTCAAGTGAATTATGACTTGGACTTGAGGTAATTATTGCTTTAATTTTGCAGAATAATAACCTCTGACATAACAGCTGGTGTTTGATACATCAGAGTAATTTCAGGTAAGCAGCAGAACTGTTCTAGAGTTGAGTAAGCGTGTTATTATTCTCTACAAACGATACGTCTACCAGTTTGTAAATGCATGCAGTTCCTTGGAGGAATATTCATACCAAAACTTAACATACTGTCATATATTTTATTGGAATTTTATGTGAGAGGCCAACACTAATAGCAGATAATTGTAAAGGTCAATGTTTTACAATTTTTACATATGTGTATATATATATATATATATATATATATATATATATATATATATACGTGAAAAGTGTGACATTTGTATTTACTCCAAACAGAGTACTTGCTGTTGGTCTAGGCTCATCGAAGTTCATGGTTGCCAAGCGATCAAATGAGCAAAAGCTTAAGATGTGTGAACACCTTAGTGGTCGAGTACTGCAAGGGATTACTACTGGGGTTAAGAGCAGACATGCTGCATTGTTCCAACACTTTGATCTGTATTCCACAGCCTTGGTCGCCTTTCTCTGAGTAATGGCTGAATGGATGATTCAGCGGTGATGCGTCGTGTCTGACCCTGCAGGCCGCCTCCTGTCCACGGACCCTCACTGACCCAGGCGACGGCTGACAACACTAACGGACGGAATGCCTGCGAATGCATTGAGCGCCGTTGTGGAAGGACCGCAGACACGCTGCAGATTTGAAAACAGACTAAACCAGGTTGGGCTCGGCGCAAAAAACCCCCAAAAATGGAGCATCCAGATACAGCGGCGGAGCTCCCCGCTGTGCTGTCCCATCTGCATCGGCCTGTTTACAAGTACACAAACCCCGCTAGGCGCTAGCAGGCAGACAGAAAGACGGTACAGTCTGACTCAGACGATAGCCTCTCCTGCTCCAGGGTTAGAAAGCCAACAATGATTCAGGAACGGGCTAGGTTGCAAACTTAACCTTTTGCTTAATATTTAATGCTCCGGTGCTGTGCTGCATCGACGGCACCCAGAGGTTAAATTCCTCTCAGGATCACATCCTATAACCCAACAAATGCTATTTAGTCCTCTCCACTCGGCTTCTTCCATTCGTTTTTACCTCCCTGGGGTTCTCTGGAGCTCTTCAGGAATACATCACGATATATTTCTGTTACTCCAGAGAGATATGTGCTCAAAAATCTTTGGCTTTTGGTGTTTCTTTTTTTGCTGGCACTTGTCGTTCTCTTCCATGCTTTGTGGTCGTTTCCTCTCTCCTTAGAGGAAGACAAACATGAAAGGTAGACTTTAGGAGGAGTGGGCCTTGTGTTGCATTATGGGAAGTGCTTTTCATGCTGCCAGGTCTGTTTCTGCTGCTAATGTTGAAATGAAAGGGGGTTTGAATTGCTCCTTGGATGGGCAGGATGGGGCTCCTGTGGAACATTTGAGAGCGTAGCTCAGATACTCTGCAAAAATACAAAAAATTATTAAGTATTTTTTCATAGTTTCTTGTGAAAATATCTTGTGACACTTGGAAATGAGACAAAATTTACTTACAAGTTTTGTAAGTCAGTATATCTTTTCAGCAAGATATAATACAGCTTTCCTGTATTTACTGTCCAGTGGTGGTTGTGGTGGGATGACCTGGGGCTGTTTTGCTGCTTCAGGACCTGAATGATTTGTCGCAGTTGACAAAACCATAAATTCTGCTAACTGCCAGAAAACCCCAAGGGAGAATGTTGTCAGGTTATTGATCTTAAATTCACACACGTTTCGTGCAACACGACTATGATCAAGTCCACCTCTAAGAAGACATCAAGCAAATGTATGACTGGAGTGGCCTAGTCAAAGTTTGAACATGAAGCTGCTTGAAATGCTGCGGCTTAATATTAACCATACCAATCATGCCTGAAAATTCTCAAAAGTGTCTGAAATGAAGGCACTCTGCAAAGAAAAGTGAGCCAAAGTTAATTCTCCAACAACCTAGTTTTTTGTTCTGTTTTTACATTGGACCAGGCTGGATTGTCTGTTTGTCCCTTGAAAAATGAAACAATTACTGGAAAACTACAACTTGGTATCTTTGTCTGATTTTAAAGTCTGTTGATTTGTGTAAAGCTAAAAAAAAAACAACCCACAAGAAATCTGTAATCTGCAGAATACTTTTTTGTAAGCGCTCAGGCTGGGGGAAAGAACAAACATGTCAAGAAGGGAGAGCACCTGCTGAGGAATCTCAACCATCTCTGCTCATCTTGTCTTTCTGTAAGTGAACGAGTGTGTGTGTGTGTTTGTGTATGCGTGTGTGTGTGTGTGTGTGTGTGTGTGTGTGTGCGTGTGTGTGTGTGTGTGTGTGTGTGTGTGTGTGTGTGTGTGTATGGGTGTGTGTACCTGTGTGCATGCACTCTCCATCAAGCCCTGTCGCTCATTCATCTTTCATGCCTGTTGGCCCCTCCGGAGCAAATCATATCCCTAATGCCTCCTCAGGGAAGGATGGATGTCATTATGTGTGCTTGTGCTTTTGTGTAGTTTCTCTGAGCGATAATGGAGACAGTAAAGAATGCACAGGAGAGTGAATCCTAACTTTTGGATGTCTAAACCATCTGTGGAAATGCCTCGGATACCCTCGTGATTGCTGGTTTTTTGTTTGACAAACACACCATGGTCACCTTTCGGCCATTTTGAATTCTTCCGCTTGTAGGAAATACACAAACATTTCATTGTCCTCCAATTGTTGGTTGAATGTCAGAGTTCAGTTCTCGGCTCTTGGTTAAATAAATCACGGCTTTCTTACTGGAAAGGAGGAAAAGAAACTCTCACATAACTGAGGTTTAATCAAAAGGCGTTCTACGTTCGATTGAAGTTGAGAAGTGTTGTCTTGATTAGCAGCTTTGTCACATGTAGAGATGTGGCTCCAGATGTGTTATCATCAGTTTGCACAACATGCTCATCAGTCACAGTCACAGGGCTGTTGCTCCTTGCTTGGTGGCTGATGGAAGAGAAAAGAAGGTTGACTTCAACCCACCTTGCCTTTCAGAAAACATGTAGAGACGGCAAAAAGACTGAAAGTGTTTGGTGAAAAGGAATATGTGTCATGCAACACTCATTCAAGTGACTGTGTCTAAGGCTACGTTCACACTGCGGGCTTTAACACTCAATTACAATATTTTGTGAAGTCCAATTGTTTTTGCACTACTTTGGCCAACTTTGGCTAAATTCTCGCCACATGACACTATGTAATAATTAGTGATTATGCAATTATGTACAATATGTCTTGTTGATTGACGAAGGGTTCTGTGGTTTAAAGATATTCATTCGAGTTGGTTTTGAGCCCCAGCTGGGTTTTTGCTACATGTCTTCTCTGCCTGTGTTTTCTATCTGGGTCCATAGATTAATAATGGAAACCGAAGCCCCCCCAAAAAATCATCTTACAAAAACACTCTACTGGTTAATCATCCACAATCTTGGAATTGTTTTTTATGGTTTGCGGACCACTTATGAACTTGCATTTAAATGACTGTTTCTTACAATTCAGATTCCCTGATATAGTTACATCATTTTACGTTTGGCTGGATCTGATTCATCATTAAACACATGCGCGTTTTCCTAAATGAAGAAACTCTCCTCTCTGCAGCTCTCTGCTTGTTACCCTCACAACCTCCACAACGTGGCCCCGCAACAAAGCACTTTCTCTACATAATCACCCTGGTAATTAGGCTTGCTGTGGTGTAATTACACATTACTGCAAATGTATAAAACTTCCTGCTGACTGCAAACCCTGACCTGTCTAAACAATAGGACTGTATTTTTCCTCGGGCTTCTTACTATCCTCCTTTCCTCTCTACTCTGCCTGTCTGGAGCTGTCTGTGCTCCAGTCTGGTCCCATGAGTAAAAGGAGACAGGCTATATTACCCTGACCACGTGTTTGAGTTTCTGGGACTGCGTGTTTCGCTATTTAACAGTCTACCAACACTGAAAAGACAAACAAGACACTGGGATGCAAAACACACAAAATTTCATTGCGTTTTCTACCAAGCCTGTTCAATCATTTTCCCACTGAGGGAGTTCTTGGATCTCATCTGTCATCCAAGTTAGGAATTGCAGATTAAAGATTCTTTTTCTTTAATCTGTTAAAGCACAAAATGCAACAGCCATTAAATAAATGACTTTATCACATTAAACGAGCCTCGATGCATCACATATACTAATGTAATGAAATATGACTGTATGTGTGTGGTGAAAAAGGCCATTATTAAAGCTGCAATATGTAACTTTTGAGTATTTTTTTTTATATTTGTTAAAACTGCCACCATGCCCTGACAGTTTTGCATGAGACAGATAATCTGTGAATAAATTTAACTACTCCGTCTTCTCCCAGTGCTCCCAGTGCTAACTAGCAAAATCTAATCAGAGCCAAGAGGAGGGTCTTAGTGCTGTCAATCACCCTCCCCACTGTCTTCATCTCCCCCTTTGCTCTCTGCAATGCTGCAACTAGCAGAGCCTGTGAATGCTCAGGCTAGTTAGCATAGCCACCAATGACGGCAGATAAACGGTTTTCCTGTGATGTTAAATTGTTTCTTTAGCAGCGAGTACATGAGTTGATTGACAGTGCCAAGACCCACCTCCTCATTCTGATTGGTTATTTTTGGTCAGGAGCGGAGCATTTCTTCAGATGGTAATAGTAGTTTAGGGATTAGGAGATTGATTTTTCACAGATTACCTGTCTCATAACAAACTGTTTTAAGAAATATGTCAAAACCATTTTTTAAATAAAGTTAAATACTGCAGGTTTAACAGCACTGTTTTTACTACTCATTAAAATGCCCCAAACATAAAACAACAAAAATATGCAGGGAAAAAAAAAATAAAACGCTTTTTCACCCTCGTGATCCTTTTTCTTTTTTTTTGACTAAGATAAGGCTGGTTTCATTCGCTCAGCTGGACGACCAACCCCTGGTGAAATGTCACAATGTCACTTCTGGTATGAGGAGTCTCAGTGTGGACATACTAAATTAGCCACAATCTCTGCATGAAAGCACTTATCAGCATGACTCACGAGCAAACAGAGGTCACACATCTAGCCCACGGGGTCTTCGGTCCCGCGTTCATCGAGCATCTCTTCCCCCAACGTATAGGAGGCCGGAGAGAACAGCGGGCGATTACCCTTTGCTTTATCAGTTCACTGAGTGTTGCAAGGCTCATCCGATGTGTCAGATCCTCAGAGCAAAGACTCCGAGTTGGTGAGGAGTCCACGAGTTCTGGATTGTGTCGATGGTGACATAATAATGAGAAGTTTTAACAAAGAGTGTCCTCTGACCTCACAGCCTCCTTAAGAAGATCTCCTGCTAGCCTGACAGAGGACCAGATTTGTTGTATCATTACTCCATTGGCTCCACTTCCACCAATTATTGCGACCAGTTTTAAACAAGCAGATTAAAGCAGATTAAATGAAATCTTAGCAAAAGCAAGGGAGAAAAGCTGATGAGGTCCACAGCCAGATGGCTCACTGTTTTGCAGTCCTTGGCTAAATATCTGAGATCCACTGAAAGAAGCAATTAACTACAAGGATTTTATTGATGCAGACTCCTTCCCCAGTGCTCTGCAGCCTTTTTTTTCCTCCCCCCACAGCGCTTTAATGTCCTTGTCGACTGAGAGCTGATGGACGGAAGTGTTTCACAAAACACCACATTTTCGTCAACAGGAAGTGAACTGATACTGGCAACGCAATCTAACATTACATCCGTCATGTAACACATTCCAGGCACAAAACTCCCCCAGAAAGTAGACACTGCAGCTGAAACTCGACATCCCGCTTTTTCCCCAGCAATAATTGACAACTGCTCCGCTAAAAAAAGTCAAGTGTCAGGAAGCTTCACAGCAATTAGAAATGACAAGATATTTAGCTTAAATGACAATTATCACTGTATGCATTTGAGTCCAGGGTTTCCACTAGAAAAATTGATAAGTTTGGTGGTAGGAATGCTCAGGCAGCGGCCTGCCATGGTTTTGAGTTAAAAAATGTTTAAACTTGAAAAATATGACAAGGTAATTATGTGTTATATACTAGAACCCCAACTATACAGTTTGAAAAAAAAAATACTGTTAAAATATACATTTTTTGAACTTCAGTTATTTCATCCTAATTAAAGTCCAAATTTTTTGACCCTTTATCCATGACTTGTCACTTTATTGGCTGAAGTTGTTGACTGTAGACTGGTAAAGACAGGTGGTGGTTATGGTTAATAGCAAATTACCAAATCATCCCCACTGATTCCCATGAACTTTAGCATCTCAACCATAAATACCAACATATATCAGGTGGATTTTTTTGTTGTTGTTATTGCTGTTTAATTTAGATTTATTTCACTGGGAACATCCCATTGAGATCAAAAACTAGTTTCAAGAAGATGGAGCAGAAAACTGCAGTGATTTCTTTAAAAGTTCAGCTGGGACCTTCTCAGCACCGACAGTAAAAATAAATTATATACATTTAATAATTGAGTCCAAGTGGTCCTTTGCAACTGCAATGCTGCACATCCTGATATTGAGATGATTGTGAGTCAATCTCTTGTCATTTTCTTCCTTCACCGTAACAAATAACTTGATTTTGATAGCCCTAATCTGTCTTTCATAAAGCGCTTCAGGACTGTAAAGTATCATGCAGTACAGTGCACTGGAAGCTACTTGTTCCCACATCTGAAGACATGTCTACGGGATAAAACCCAGACTCCTTAAAGATTATTTAATAAAGCCTGTGGCCAATGGCAGCCAGTGAGATCAGGAGGTGGCCCCTTTGTTAACTTCTTGTTCTGTGGGCCTATCAGCAGGTTAAGTCAGTCCTGGTGGGAGAGTACTTCACATCCACTTGAAGGTAATAAAAACAGGTTCGGCGAACAGCTTGTCCTTCTCCCAGAGCGGCTCTCCTGCACCGTACGGGCTCAGATGTCTGCCCGGATCCGGATCCAGGTGGATCAAAGCGAACCTCTGCATTAACATCGTCCAGCTGTTCACACCGGTGGTTCAGAGGTGAGGGGGGCTTTACATGATCCTCATGTGTTGAAAGTGGCCAGAGTGCCCTCTCGCCTGCTGATCTCCTACCTTACAACAATAACCAGAACCCACCGCCGGACCAAGATACACATTATGCACACAGGCCTCCTCAGATCTGCTCAGCAGAACCCCCTCTGAGCGGTGCGGTACCAGGGTTCAGACCTCATACGGCGAGGACCTCCTCACATCTGGCCCGAGTTACGGTAGGCACTTGACCCCGTCAGAGCCCAGCTGTTTGGGGGATTTGCTTTGCTGGCCGCAGTGTTCAGCAGGTGGAGGCCTCCGGGTTCGGATTCTGTGTGTATCCGTGGTTGCTCCTGCTCGGATATCACTGTTTTGGCCCCGAACAGCTTTCCACAATTTTAGCTAGTAGCTGAACAGTTGCGGACTGTGGGCTGGCAGCCCAGAAAAATAAAAGCTCTCCGGAGGAAGACGCTGACTAGATTAGATAACCAGCTTAGGGGTTGCAAACGCAGTGAGCTCACTTGTTGCCATTCCGCCCAACACAAAGTCGCATCTTATGACGGGTCATTGGCGCGTTTGGATTTAGACGTTCTCCCAGCAGACAAAGGGCAACAGTGTTACAGGGACACAAACGTGTAACACATGCTCATAATCAACAGCCACAGCCCAAAACTTTGCAAACTTTTTTTTTGTGTGTGCTCATGATTCATCCTTGTTGGCAGTGGACGGATTGAGGAATGTAACACGGAATCAGTTTTGTGTTTGTAGCACAATTGTTTGGGTTCACAGGTCAGCTCCTGTGGTTGTGCCAGATTCATTCGGTGGGCGCAGTGACCGCTCCGTATGCTGACGTTCCTAAAATAATCCTAATTATAGGTCTGCTGACGGATTCTGATGGGAAATGGACAATTTTGGTCCAAGAGGCCCTCACAAAAGTGCAGTTATTATGGCTCGGCCAAGTTTAGCGCATACTTTCTGCATGAAAAATGTCCGGCTTATAAATTCTGCGCGGGCCTGCAGCGGCGGGAACTCATTCTCTGGCCTTCGCGTTGATACAGAACCATCAGGATGAGGTTAAAAAGAAAGTTGTGCTTGCCCTGCTGCTTTCGGCTGCCAAGAAGAGCTATTTTGGTGCTGCTGGTGAGCAAGTCTGAGAAGCATCATGTATTTGACAGGACTCAGAACAAATGGAGAGACAAACGCCAGCTCTGGTCATAAATCAAGCCGATCACAGAGAGCGTGGGTGTTTGCCAGGTGGCACACCGCAGCCCCCATGACGGTAATCAGTCTGGCTTGCGTTGAGTTTTTTAAAGGTGGCTGGACTCCTGACTTTTGGACTGCTACTGTTACAGCTTTCTAAAGCTCATTACCTGCAGAGCTATTTAAAGCCACTGTAGCAAGCCTTGCTCCACATGCTGCCTTTGATATGAGCACAGCTGACTAACACAGTGACCCCCCCCTCACTGATTGGAGATAATAACAGGGACATTCAGACTGAAATTATGGGCATGACATGCGATGTTTCTTGACTAAATTCGATAGCGTCAGAAGTTCTATGTACCCAAATCTACAGTATGTACTGCAAAAGTATTTTAGTGGGATTTAAAGAGACAGTATTATGTGTTTTCCAGGCACATAGGGTCAAGAAATTGTGTTATCTTAAGTTGTTATAAAAATGTGATACAAATCAAATATTACTTAAAAGAAATCTGACTTTGTAATTTAACACCTTCAAACTGGGCCTTTTTCCCTCTAGAAACTCCTGCTCATTTTGAAACTCCACCTTCAGGAAGTCATCACAACATGGCTCCTCTGTTAACCCGTTAACGTTTTTACCAGCTTTTCACTGAGGAGTAGCTCCTATAATGAGCTCTGCAGATGCGCAGTTCCTCTGGGTGTTTGTTAATTGCTGCTGGCTAGTCTGAAGGAACTGAGTTGGGGGGGGATGCAGGGAAGGGATGCTCTGAGATGGTAGTTTTCAAGGATCTAAAGAGGAGCGGCATCTTGAAGGCGGGTCTACCCAGATGTTTTACACACCTGAATGGTTGCCATGGAGATTAAAGTATTTCTCAAACATGCATGAAAGAATGAAGGCAATACTCTAGGACATGTTTTTGATAAGGGAATAACTTTATAACATAACGTGAAGCTGACTGTACATAATACAGTTCCTTTAATATGACAAACCAACAAAAACCTGAAAAGTGTGGCATGTATTTGTATTTAGGCAACATTATTGCACGTGGAGGGACTGACATTTTGACCCTTCATTCATACTGTTTGATAATCAGGGTCAACTTTTCAGGTGTCAGCACTTACTGTCAATTACATTTGGGTCTGGACTTTGTGCCATTCTAAAACATGAGCATACTTTTAAAGTGTGGTAGGAGACGATTTTTAATCAAGTTAGTTTGTTAATCAAAACCTGTATGAACAAAATAAGCAACATTTTCAATTTAGAAACCCTTTTTGCAACTAAATCACTGAATAAATAGACATATGAGCTCAAAATAAATATATTTATTGTTTTTTAAAATCTGTTATTTAGGTTATTCAACCATTAGATTGGTGAATTGTAACTCTGCAGCTCCTCCCTATATTACCGTGGGCCTCTTTTCTTCATCTTTGACTTATGATCTCATTGTCCAGTCAGTCACATAAACCATGTGTTTGTATGTTTCTGGCTTTAAAGGTAGAGAAATGTTTGTCAATGTCTGACAAAGATCCATCTGGGCTCAAAATACTGTAATAAATGGTTTGTAAATCAAGTATATCTGCGATGCAAGTTTGGGCCCTGGATCATCACCTTCTGACATGTCTGTAACGTCTTTCATTCAGGTGTAAAGTTTTACCATGCTCTTCTTGTTTTGACATGATGACTTAAACTGGGAGAAATGCAAAACTTGACATGTTGTTCTATGGCCCAACCCTACTTCAAACTCCTCCACAAGTTTCTCCCTGACCTGTTTGATGTGTTCCTTGGTGTTCTTGACACTGTTCACTCAACAAAGATGTTCTCCAATAAACCTCGGAGACCTTCCCAGAGCAGCTGGCCTTGTGCTGTTCATGTCCATGTACATGTGAAGACGTTTGCAAGTTAGGTGAGTTACAAATACATACCAACCTTTCCAGATTTTAATTTGTACAGCTCCAGGAAAACCAACTAACCTTTTCCTTCCACTTCACAATTTGAGTTGGTCTATCTCATACAAACAGAATAAAATATATTGAAGCTTGTGGATGTAATGAGATAAACTGTAATAAAGTTCAAAGAATGTGAATATGTTTGCACTAGCATCTCTCTTGTACAACATGGACAATAAAAAGGAGAAAGGACAAAGCAGCGCAGCGTGCCTCGCTGTGATTTGCAGCCGACTGTGAAGCAGCAGCATCAGCTCTCCAGCCGCAGCTCCGTGAAATGCTTTCTTTGATTTAGAGGTCGGTTATGCCCAAAGAGAAGAAGTCTGAAGACCTCTGATTTGTAAACCCATGACAGACGCAGTCGGCCATACAGCTATTCTTCAATAAGTTCAGCCTTTCCATCTGTGCTGTAAAAGAGATTGGTGTTGGGTGTCAAACTGCAGTGCTCCTAGGCAGATGTCCTACAACTTCTAGAGGGTGTCCAGGGCCCAACACCTCTGGATCAAATGGATTCAGAATGTAGTCAAGTTCTTCAGAGTCTAAGGATCTAATGAAATGATTCAGGTTTGTTGGAGCAGACAAAAATCTAAAGTTGCAAACCCTCAAGAACTTGAGATGATACCTGGGAAAGGACGCAATACTTATTTTGTTAAGTTTTCTTACTGCAACAGTAGCTTCGTCTCCATTGACTGTATAACTGCACAATTGGACATCTCAAAAATAAATTTGCTTAATGAAAAAACAACATTTTCTTAATAAGCTTTGACGCTAGAATGAGGTGGTTCTTTGGTCTTATTGAAATGGGTACATTTTGCAAATCTGCAATGGAAACAGTCAGATGTTACTACTGGAGAAAATGACAAAGAAGATCATGACAGGAAGTAGTAGGAGGATGATGGTTTGTGTCATGATCTGGGTTTCTGTGTGTTTATTTTTGAGTTCTTCTGTGTTCAGTCCTGTTTTCCCTGTGTAGTCCTGTTCCCTGTGAGTCTCTGTCCTCCCTGTTGATTGCTCCCCAGGTGTGTCGTATCCCCCTGATTACCCTGTGTGTATTTAGCCCCACCTGTTGTCTGTGTTGTTGCCGGATCCTCATCATTTGTAACTGTTTCCCTGTGCCGTCAGTCGACGTCTGTTTATGGGTCGTACGCAGTTGAACTGTTAAGTCCTGCATCGACCTAAGCTCGTGTACATGTCTGTTATCCAGTTGCTACCGGTATTAGCTGTGTGCTAACCTTCTGCCGTGCTGCCTGTTCAAGACTGTGAGCTACATCATTAAATTCATCATTCTCATTTTACCTGGGTCTACCTGCGTTTCCTCACCACCGCAACCACATCGTTCATGACAGAAGGATCCGACCACTACCGGTGAGGAACGCCATCATCATGGACCCAGCAACCACCACCACAGTTCCACCCATCTATCCATTCCTCAAATCCCCGGACATTTATAATTTGGAGTATGAGGAGGATTTCCATCATCTATTCAACATGTTCCATAACGACCCGTTCTTGATGGACCTAATTCAAGAACTTTATGAAGAGTTCCTCGCAAGGAAAGTATTCACCACACCTGTCAGACCTCCGCCAGTTCCAGCATCCGCTCCAGCCACCTCCGTCTGCCCGTCTCCAGCCGCCACCTCCGTCTGCCCGTCTCCAGCTGCGTCCCCGCTCCCCGAGCCCGCTGCTGACGAGCAGCCGCCCGTTCCCGAGCTCCCCGAGCCCGCTGCTGACGAGCAGCCGCCCGTTCCCGAGCTCCCCGAGCCCGCTGCTGACGAGCAGCCGCCCGTTCCCGAGCTCCCCGAGCCCGCTGCTGACGAGCAGCCGCCCGTTCCCGAGCTCCCCGAGCCCGCTGCTGACGAGCAGCCGCCCGTTCCCGAGCTCCCCGAGCCCGCTGCTGACGAGCAGCCGCCCGTTCCCGAGCTCCCCGAGTCTGCTGCCGGAGCGCAGCCGCCCGAGCTCCCCGAGTCTGCTGCCGGAGCGCAGCCGCCCGAGCTCCCCGAGTCTGCTCCCCCCGAGTTTCCAGAGTCTGCTCCCCCCGAGTTTCCAGAGTCTGCTCCCCCCGAGTTTCCAGAGTCTGCTCCCCCCGAGTTTCCAGAGTCTGCTCCCCCCGAGACCCCAGCCGGCCTTCCTGCCGGCCCGCCTCCACGTCTCGGTTTTCTGCGCCGGAGACGCCGCCCGCCGGATCCGCCTCCACGTCTCGGCTTTCTGCGCCGGAGACGCCGCCCGCCGGACCCGCCTCCACGTCTCGGCTTTCTGCGCCGGAGACGCCGCCCGCCGGACCCGCCTCCACGTCTCTGCTTCCTGCGCCGGCGGAAGAGACCGCCGGACCCGCCTCCACGTCTCTGCTTCCTGCGCCGGCGGAAGAGACCGCCGGACCCGCCTCCGGGACTCCGGTTTCTGCGCCGGCGACGCCCGCCGGATTCGCTCCTCCGCCCACCTGTTGGGTGGTTTTTTCTTTGTTGTTCTGGACACTTGCCCTCCGGCCATCGCCCCTCCGCCCACCCTGTTGGGTTGTTTTGGACAGTTTTCTGGACACTTGCCCTCCGGCCATCGCCCCTCCGCCCACCCGGTTGGGTTGTTTTTTGTTGAACTGTTTTTGTGGGCGTCTGGTATCCGCCCTTGAGGGGGGGGTACTGTTAGGTTCCGTGTTTCTGTATGTTTATTTTTGAGTTTTTCTATGTTTTCCTGTTTCCCTGTGAGTCTCTGTCCTGTCCTCCCCGTTGATTGCTCCCCAGGTGTGTCTCATTCCCTTAATTACCCCGTGTGTATTTTAACGCACCTGTTGTCTGTGTTGTTGTCGGATCCTCGTCATTTGTGACTGTTTTCCTGTGCCGTCAGTCGACGTCTGTTTATGGGTCGTACGCAGTTGAACTGTTAAGTCCTGCATCGACCTAAGCTCGTGTACATGTCTGTTATCCAGTTGCTACCGGTATTAGCTGTGTGCTAACTTTCTGCCGTGCTGCCTGTTCAAGACTGTGAGCTACATCATTAAATTCATCATTCTCATTTTACCTGGGTCTACCTGCGTTTCCTCACCACCGCAACCACATCGTTCATGACAGTTTGGTTTTGCTTGTTATGGACAATGTGTAGCTAGTTCCACCAGAGCTCTCATATCATCACATAGTTCATAAAAAGTTGTGTGTTATTTGAACATGTATGCATAACCCTTCTGTAAAATCACCAACTGCAATTTCCACAAAACGCTGCGTACGTATGCCCCTCCATTCCCAAGTAGGCGGGGCTTGTCGCTCCAACGCTTGAATAATATTTGGTCAATAACACGGCAACGTCTACTTACATGGCTCATAAATGAAGAGCGCTAGCGCATTGCATGAATTAAAAATATATCTCTATTTACATCCATCACCACCATGATTTTTAATGACTTATCGTGTGAACAAGCTTGTTGACATGTGATTTTCATTTTATTTCTTATTCAATGGAAATACCACAATTATGAAATTGTGTCTTTTCAACATCAGCAGTACATTTACAAAGATTTGCGCACATCAGTAATGTAAACGCAGCTACTGTTTAGCTTCATAAATTCATTTAAAGTGCTGCTGGAAGACTGGAGGAGTAGGGTGATATCTGTTTAAGCCCCTCCTCCCACATCCATGGAGTCAAGATGTTAGACTGGGAGTTCCAGGGACATGGGGAGAGGCAACAGCCTACTGTGGGCAAAGTTGCTCCCAGATCCCAGAAATGCTCAACCTCAAAAGCCACAGCTGGCTAAAAGAGCAATGACATCAGCGTCTCTGCACCACGTTTCTCTCTGCGCTGCACATGAGCTGCATATGTGTGGCACAATAGAAAACAGACATGGCTTGTGGTGTTGGAGCGTCGGGTGCCGGGCGGCATAGCGGGAAAGGCCTCTACTGTACGAACGAGCGCAGAGAGCCACACCCCTGAGACTGACTCCAATAAAACCCCCTTTCCAAAACAGCGCTAATAAAGCAATTAGAGCTTCTATTTTAAGAAATTACCAATGTGGTGCTCTTTGTTTCTATGAGGTAATTATGGATGTTTTTCTTCCTCTATTACAGGACATGTAAAAACCAACAACGGCAACAATGGCTCACTTTAGAGGAAGCGATATAATCAAGTAGCAGGCGATTCAAAGCGAACCACCGCTTATGTAAACACGACTCTTATTGTTAAGAACAAGCCCAGTAACAGCTGCGATCAGTCCAAACGGGAGGTCAAACTAAATCCCGGCGGTCAGCCGGGGACGACTGAAGCCCACCCTCCTACATTTGGAGGAATTCAGTGATATGGAGCACCTGTGTCAATATTATAGGTGGGGGGTGGGGGGTGTTACAGGTCCTCTGGGTCTCCAGCTCTGAAGAGCTCTGGGCCAGATGGGCGTGAAGTAGGTTTTGGCAAAGTTGTGCGGAGAACCAAAAAATAAGAAAGGTTTGATTAACTGCAAATAACTTTTTGTAATAACAGTGGAGAACAAGAACACTTGTTGCTTAATATGAAAAGGCCACAAGGTAATGTTAGAACCCATGATATTTTTTTAATCAGTAAAACAGCTGATAATCAGTAGTAATGAGATTTGAAAAATTAAAAACCCAACTGAAAAATGAAATACCCCAGATTGTTGCTGTTTTTCTCATAAATTAAGCTAATGCTATGTAAGCTAATTGTTAGCTTATTAGCTAAGCTATGCTCATTCCTTTAACCATGGAGTGCTTTAGCTCTTTATTGCTAAAGTGCTTAAACAATTTAGCAATTAGCTAATTAGCATTAGCTAATTGTTTAAGCACTTCTGTGCTAGCTTAAGTAAGCTATCATAGGAGTGAAAATCAGTCATTGCATTATTATATTAAACAAACAGCAGCTGTCATGTTTTTTTTTGTTTTCAGTTTATTCTGCTATTCTGTTCTAAATGAAGAGTTAAATTGATCAAATTTACCTTTATAACAAATCAGTTTCATGCGTGTTAGCTTGAGACGTCATATTAGCCATTGTTCTGTATTGTTAATCATGGCCAAAGCACTGAAACCACAACTATTTGTAGTTTCATGTTGAGGGCCCCACTGAAATTGCCTAACTATAAGTTTAATCACCCCGACTATAATTTGCTTAATAATGACATTTGTTTGATTATGTGAAACATTTAAGTGTGACACAAAAAAACAATAGAAGAAATCTGTAAGGAGACAAATATGTAGCTACTTGTCAAAAGAAGCATAAAAACCCCCATCAAATAATCAACCAGAAACATAAATTAAGGTTTCAAGACTCAACATAATTTGATTAAAACTCTCTAGAGTCATTGGACTCGCCGGCGAGTCTTTTTTACATGTCTGCTTTGGCGCGACGTAGCAGCAAGACTCCGCCTCCCCCAGTCTCACTTTCTACTGGTGCTTGAAGTGCACATGTTAAACTACACACCAGTTTTTAAATCGGGTTAATAGACCAAGTAAAACCGGAGTTATGCTTAAATATGTAAACCATATTTTTTTTCAATTAGCGAAATTGTAAAACCCGCTCCGTTCGACAGTGAAACGGAGCGCTCTCGCAACACAAAGAATAAAATGTAACAGGATCCTCTCACTCGAGCTCACGTATTCAACTGATAAGAGTTGACATTTCGTTACAGATAAACAGTGACGTAAGTAACCCCGCGAAAAAAGTAAAAATGAGAAAAAAGAAAAAAAAGCAGTAACGCGGGAACGGAGAAGAGAAAAAGAGGCACATAGACAGATAGTTGTGATATCAGACCGATCGGTAAAATCTACCTCGTAATTTGTATATCGGACATTGTTTTTTATTTTTTCTGTAAAGAATGATGAGAAGAATGAATGTGGAGCAGGCAGCAAAGCTCTTTTTTGAGCTCGAAGATGAGGGAGACTCGCAGTCTGAGTCTGAATCAGACAGCAATGATTCTGAAGATGATGTAGCGATTCAGTCATTCATATCAGAAAGAGAGAGAGGACATGGGTATCAGGAAGAAGATGAGGTAGGGACAAACGTAGCTAAGCGAAGGTCGAAAGTGAGAAGTAGGCGGGGCTGTACAACTGCGCGGTCTCGATCACCGAGAGGTGGCGCTGAGCCCCTCCCGACAGTGATCCCTGGAAGACGGAGGAGGATCCTGACAGTGTGCCGGGAGTAAGCAGGTTTCAGCCACGGCGAACACCCGGTGTCCAAATAAACAACCTGTCTTCCTATAGTCCAAAAGATCTTTTTTTATTGTATTTTGCCACTGACACAGTGAAAACAATTTGCCTCAACACAAACAAAAATGCAGCAAAAAAAAAAAAAAAAATTAGGGAAAAAGTACAAATGGAGTGACATTGAAATGGAAGATCTGTACAATTTTTTTGGTCTGCTGATATATATGTCTTTAGTTTCACTGCCCAGTATTCAGGATTCAGGACTATTGGAAGCAAAACAGTATTTTGTCTGTGCCCGTTCCAATTTATAGTAGACATTATATATATATATATATATATATATATATATATATATATATATATATATATATATATATATATATATATATATATATATAATATAGAAATTTATAGTGTACTAAAATTGCCATGATAAGTAATTGCCAGGATTTAAATTTATTTAGGAAAGTTATACATTTTTCGGAATCTTGTTTTGATATTTTGTAAATAGTAGCACAGAAGCGAATGGATTACCTACAATTTATTGATAATAATCTAATTATACATGAGTTGTTTGCTATATTTGTACATATTAATTTTGAAATATTGAGTATACTTTATAATTCTAAACCATAAAAAATATTTGTTATACATATTTGTGGGTTTCACAGTGAAAAAATTAAACTTTTTCTACTCGAATTTTCCTTTTTTGTGTGATTTTAGGTCCAAATGCAATGTCAGTAAGTCCAAATGACAAAAAATGTGTAAATTGGAAAAGTTCAGGTTGTCCTGAAAAAAATGATACCACATAAGGCAATATTAATGGTTTTTATTAAGAAATATAAAGATAAAATCAAAATTAGTCAAAAACGGCCATTTAGAACACTGACTCTTAAGGGTTAAATGAACGTTCCACATGATGTAATGTTTCATATGACAGCAATAAGTCATGTAACTTTGGACTGTGCATATTCTGTACCACAAAGGCACATAGTTCGCCAAGTAGGATGTTCCTTTAGAATTCTGGCCCAATCAATGTCAAGTCTTCAACAGACAACTAAACTAAACATTCAATTAAATAGTTAAAGATATGACAAATGAATTACTTGTAATCATACAACGACTTGAGGTTTTTTAGTTAAGTAATCAAAATACTTACAACATGCAACTGGATGTTGGTTGGTCTTCCAGAAAATTTTGCAAGAGTGGGACAGGTGGGGTCCCACTAATACTTTTGTGGTGCCACAACACAACCGAAACTGGCAACAGAATATCAGGGTTTTCTTTTTTTAATTTAGCTTTTTGCCATGACAGAAGTTGAAATTTAGGACCCTTCTTAGGATTTTTAAAAACATATTAAAACATTTTAAAAGTCTCTAAATTCATGCATGACAGAAGTTGAAATTTAGGACCCTTCTTAGGATTTTTAAAAACATATTAAAACATTTTAAAAGTCTCTAAATTCATGCTTTCGAGTACCAACATGCCAAAAACCTTCTCATGAAGCATGTTACAACCTACGTTTTTATTTTTACCTTTCTATTTCGGACTTCAGAAAATGCCACGGTAAAACAAAACGCACCTTTAACTGAAGGTGGCTTCTAGTAAAATTCTCCCAGGTCCCACACAATCTTGGATCGGCCCTGCTGATAAACATGCAGTGAAGGTGACTTTTTTTATTTTTTATATCAAGCAATTCCGACCTCAGTATGGGCCAACATCAATCAATGTCATGTCAGGTATGCAAATCGTGCAAGATTTGATTTTCCGCGCTGTGCGTGCGTTGAAATACATTTAAGGTTTTGTCCTGAAGTGCGGGAAGTAAAGTGACCTTATTGCTGGGCAGAATCCAGCTGCATACCGGTTTAGAGAAGAGGGATGTTTCCACAGAGCTGTGCTGTAGTAAAGAGGGGCTGTTCCCTCAGCAGATCCCAGCTCAGCTCAGTCCGTCCAGACCAGCGGCTGGGT
The DNA here is from genome assembly GCF_051168715.1 of Poecilia mexicana. NCBI lineage: Eukaryota > Metazoa > Chordata > Actinopteri > Cyprinodontiformes > Poeciliidae > Poecilia > Poecilia mexicana. Next base: position 2,469,250 of record NW_028263389.1, read on the forward strand.
TGAAAGCTGGGGACTAGGCGGCGACGCTGCGACGCATTTCACAGGTAAAAGTAGCTCCAAGTCGAGCTACGCTCTGTATTCTGACATTTATTTCTGGGGGGGGTTGCGCGCGCGCGTGTATGTGTGTTATGTTTTTTTTTTTTTTTCTCGTGTCACGACACATGCAGCGACTGAAGAGGGAAGCTGCTGCTGCTGCTGCTACTGCTGTATGGAGGCAGATACTCGCTCTGCTTTCAACAATCTTCCAGAGGTTTCCCCACAAGTTAAAGCCAGCAGCCTCGGACTGGGCGCGTGTCCTGACTCGCTGTCCTTTCCTGGTCCTCCGGAGAATGAAACCGTGTCTCTTCCCCGGACAGACGCGGCGTCAGGAGGCGACGCCAGCTGGAGAGGATGGCGGTCTCTTCCCCCGCGTCTCTCTCTCGCTCTCTCTCTCTGTTTCTCTCTCAGCTGAAACTTGCAGCTGCTGTTTGCGGACGCGCTCCCATCAGCTGAAGGTTAAAGATTGCCGATGGAGCTAACCGGGCTAGCCTTAGCCCGAATATGTCGAAGAAACACTTAATTTCTTCAAACAATACGCGGTTTTATTTCCCCTTGCTCACGCTTAAAGACTTAAATCAAACTGAACACTGATTGGAGAGTGGATTTAAAACACTATTTCGTTGGGTTTAATGTTTAATTACTCCAAACAACAGTTAGTGATATCCAGGTTTAACTTGTGGAACAGCTCTGCCTTGTATCCTGCTCTCTCATCAGTGTTTCTGTGATGGAGGCAGAGTTCTAAAAAAAACACCGCTGTCATCAAAACACAGCATGTGTGCTGGAGGACCAACACGCCGAATTCAACCAGGGACCCTCTCCGATACGCTGATGCACTCATGACTTTGGTCGATCTGATCGGGATGTCGTTTACTCGCTGAAACCTTATTCAGACGGATATTCAGAGGGAGTTTCGCTATCTCTCCACATCTGCTCACAGCGCTCCTCTTCGGGGGGGCCGCATCAGATACCGACCTGCCACGGAACCAGAGAGCGAGGTTAGCATCTCTCCCTCTCCCGAACCCATCAATCATTCCCGTAATGACGCGGCGACAACCCCCTTCGGCCCCGGCTGCGCGTGCGGTTCTGGCCGGATGCGGGGGAGCGACCAAATGGCGATGGAAATGAGCTGCTGAATAGCCGCCTCTGGCAAACGGTGTGCCAAGTTTAGGCTGCTTTGATGTTTGCATGTTGTCACTTTGTCACACCTGCAGCATGTTTGCGTGATAATGATGCTTGACCTCTCCTCTCCTTCCTCCACATGCACTCGCTTGCATGCGGGCTGAGTTAAAGCAGCCATCCTGCTGTCAAGTGTGGAGAAACGGCTAAAAGATGTGATTGGTTCTCCGGAATTCAGCCCTGAATTTAGCTGCTGATTTAAATATCACTCAAGGGTGGATGACCTAAAACACTTGGCTCAGATAGCCACTGATCTTCCTTCAGTGGCTATCTGTGTTTACAAAGGCTCAGTAACTCAGGAGCCAGGCGTTGAAGAAGTCAATTAAAACTTGGAGTGTTATTCAGATATTTTTTAGGTGGAAATAAGGGTAGAATAAGAAAAATGGAGCGTGGAAAAGTATATATTTTTAGACTTTGATCCTTGTATTGTCAAAGAGTATAATGTTAGCTTCTATCTATATCTACAACAGTAGGACTTGAGTAAAGCATCTTGAGTTTCTAAGGTTGTTACTGAAAACTCACCTTTATGCACTCAAACACCTCTGAAGGTTAGAAGAACGGTTGATAACAGGTGTTAATTTTTAGAGAAAACACATGAATTCTTGGAAGTGTCGTATCTCTCCATATGTGCATCTGTCAATGTGACCTTTTTGTTTCTCCTTCCATACACCCATCCATTCATCCATCTGCATCTCTCCATCTGTTCATATATCCATCAATCTATCTGTTCAGCCATCTGTATGTTTCCTTATATCTGTATATCTGTTCATCGATTTATCTATCGATCCATCCATTCAAGTGTCAGCTCATTCCTACATCCGTTCATCCGTCCTTCTCTCTGTCCATCCATCAAACTGTTTATATCCATCTGTACATCCAACCATCCATTCATCCATCAGTCCTTCCATCCTTCCATCATCCAGTCATCTTGTTTATCCATCCATCTGTCATCAGACTCATTATTTCATCCATCCGTCTGTCCATCCTTTCATTCATCTGTCTGTCCATTTAGCTGTTTATATCTATCTATCTATCTATCTATCTATCTATCTATCTATCTATCTATCTATCTGTCTGTCTGTCTGTCTGTCTGTCTGTCTGTCTGTCTGTCTGTCTGTCTGTCTGTCTGTCTGTCTGTCTGTCTGTCTGTCTGTCTGTCTGTCTGTCCATCCTTAGTCTGTGGTTTCATAATCAAAGCCTGATCAACTAAAAGTGTTAACAAACCTTTTTTTGTTTTATTTTTAGCGTACACTTTTTAAGTGGACATAAAGGTGATTGCGGTGTTTTGTCAATTTAAATCTGGAAAAGTGTGAGTTTTAAATGGAAGGTGTGTAGGAACCTTGGGGACCTCTAGAGGCCAGATTTTCATAATTTTAGTCTGTTCCATTACTTGGTTATTCCAGTACTGCTACTGTAACTGGGAACATTCCTCACATCCTCTCACTTGATCCCTCGTACATGTGCTTTCATAAAAGAGCCGATACTTACAGGAGGCTTTTTCGTTCTGTATTTACAGTATGACTCTTAACATCGGCCAGAAGTGATCCGTTCCTGCTCACTGGGACTTTTCACAGCTCAGTGAGCCAACATCAAAAGCTGTTAAGAAATGTCGGCACAGACATTATTTTCTGATCTCCAGAGTGCGCTGTAGAAGGTGGGGAGTGAAACAGCCAAACCGGTACAGAAATGTAGCCCACGTCAGCACTCCTGGGTTGGCATCTTGAATATTAAATTGTGATTGAAGTATTGGCTTTTTCAGAGGTGCTGTTGGAGGGATGTTTTGCACACCTCTTAAACCTGGGATCTGGTGGGAACAAGAGACCCTGCGAATTGCCCTAAGGAAGAAGGGTGTGGAGCCTGCTGGGATGGGGAGCGTATTAGGAGGGGAAGAAGCTCATTAATTCCTTCCAGCAGTGAGAGGAAAAGGTCTGGTCAGCAAAAACTGGAGGGGCCCTCCATGACTATGAAATGAATGGCACGGGTTCAGTTTTCACTAATGCTCCTAGTAGCTAGATAAGTTCTTTAATGATAAGTGTGCATGGTTTCTACAGCGGCAAACAGCTTTGTCCTTTCTTTTCCAATCGCTAGTGTCACATCGGTAGAACAAGTGTGTCTGTCACCGGGTTGCCGTAGCCTTTGAAAGTCATGCAATGTTTTGCCCGGCTACAGGAGTCCCCCCTCCGAGGTCTTGCCTGATGTCGCATGGTGATGTCAGAGCAGAGGTGACGCAGCCGGGAAGGAGGACGCTGGCAGATGAAGCCAGCCAGAAACGTGTGAAAGCTCCTGACGTTCGGCTGTGGGAGGAGGCGGAATCAGTGGCATGAAATTACCGCTCGGCGTAAATTCTGTTGGATCCCGGCTGCTGGTTGAACGGGGGGACCAAGGCGGTGTTTGTTTCTGATTCCTGCTCGTCCGTTCCGTTCCAACGTTGGAACGGTGTTCCACGACATGGTCCAGTCTGTTTGTTATTATGCGCTCATGTGGCCTTTTTTCTCGTTTCCCCAGGTGTAACATGCTTGTTTTTGCAGCATGTCGGCTTGCGATTTGTGAAAGTTGCTGCTGATGAGGCATGAGTGCGGTTCTGTGTTGGGGAGGACTTTCTTGATGGATGGACATATTTTGCCGGATTGTTTGCTGCCTTCCCCTTCGTGGTGCTGAGCAGGAGGCATGCCGAGTCCACATCTGATTAGCAGAAAGGGAGAGCGTGCTGCCCCTTTGATCACACTGTTTCTGGCTGATAAACCATGCCACTGTCATCTCTAGCAAAGCCCCAGACCTTGACAGACACTAATTACCATGAAGCCCATTTGGCAGGCTCTGGAACAGGCGCTGGGCTCGGAGTAGTTCAGGGCAGGTGGAGCCTATGGGCCATGAGTGGTGGTGGAGATTAGCATGCTTAATAATCTGTACTTAAGAGTTAAAGCAGTTCTTAAAAAGTTTATGCTGAAAAACCCCCCATGTTTTTCTTATTTAAACCTAAATCATTTTAGAGCTTTGGCCGGTTTTCCTGATCATCCAGCACATCAAAACTGAATGAGCCAAGCACTGGTCGTGTTCTACAGGTGACGGCAATCTTTTGCTCTTTGCCATTTTGAAATTTCTGGACCATAATACCACTGGGCTTCATTACAGACATTCAATGCCCACTGTAAATCATGGATGTGTACAGTGGGTACAGAATCAAACACATACTCAGAGTACCATTTTCTCTCATTTATGTTTGAGGAATTCTTGAATCTTCCGTGGCAGCCATTATGGGATGCCTTAGCGCTTGTTCCTGTAATGCACTGCCTATTTCCGCAAAGCTTCTCTATGGAGCTTCAGTTCACAGCCAAACTCCTTCCCCACAGAGCACCCCTTTGTCAGGCCTCTCTCGTACAGCTCCTCTAAACTAGCAGAAGCAATCGGCAAACACCTGTAGGAACTGAGCTTATGCAAAGTACCACGCTCCTAAAAGCAGTTGAAAACATCATTGGATAGCATGGACAAGCGTTATTGTGATGGCGTGCTAAATGCAGGAGTGTTGGATGGTTCTTAAAGAGACAGAAGTCAATTTTAAGGCATCAGATGCAAAGTGAAATTTCTTTTGAGTTTCTTTTGATAGTATTTTCATAACAACTGAAGGTAATATTCACACTACTTGATTATAGTATAAAATGGCACTGTGTGACTGGAAAATACATAATTCCCCATCCTTTAATATTTTTATAGCTCAATGGAATTATGAGCAGTTCCGACTATCAGTCACTTTAGATACAAAACCTTCAGGTGTCTACCAGAAAGCCAAAGATGAAGAAGGATTCTTTAGCACCAGTTTGAGTTGAATCATACAACCAAATAAAAAAAATATAAGAGAAAGTTTAAAGTTTTGGAATGTTGTAATTGAGTCCAGAGCTAAATCTTTCAGAAAGTCTACGGGGTTAGCTGTGGACAAGAGATGTCCTCAAATTCTATTTGAGTTGGAGAACCTTTATTAGCAACTATGCGTGCTGATAATTTTGTGCTAAAGAAGATATAATGCTCAAATCACCTGAAGAGGTGCATGAACAAAGAGTTAGTTTAAGGGTGTACATACTAATTGAGCTAGGTTATGGCAGAATTTTTGTTCTGTTATGTTTCCCTTAGATTTTTTTTTTTTTCTGTTATTTTTATGCAAACTAGATTTCACAGTAAGGGTAAGAAAAAAGTGAATTTCATACCATGAACTGCACACTTTTAAGATGCAGTATGCCTTTCACACCCCTTTAGGATGCGCACAGATGGAGAAAATCTCTTGACGTCAAATCGCTGCGTAAGAGCTGGACCGAGCTAAGCCTCGTTGCACAATGGAAGAGAATTCCACTGACACAATTCCCGTCACATCATCAGTATCCTTCTGTTTTTTACTCTGCCTTGAGCCTGGAAGACAAATCCAAGACTGGGCTGCTTCTCCAAAGCCTAAAATGAATCTTGCAGACTTGTGATCTTTTGGAATACGGTGGGATAAATCTACCCCACCCACCGCCTCGCTAAAACACACCCCGACTCCAACCCCCCTTTTTTTTTCTTCTCTAACCCATCTTGCCTTTGATTTCTGTGCCAGTAGAGTCTGACTGTAATAAGTTTTGGACCGAAGCGATGCAGAGGGAATATCTCAGCGGCCCACACACTATTGTCTGCCGTTCATGAAAGCAAAACAACTGGTGCCACGGAGTATGTTTAGCAAAATTATGCCAGTGGGTGTGTTTTTTTTTTTTTTTTTTTTTTTTGGCTAAACCTTTGTTCGTTAGCTCATGGTGCCTTTAGTGCTGCTCTGTCTAGGAGGGCGTGCCTTATTGAGAAAGCACATGGGGTTGCAACGTGGTGGTGAGCTCTGCTTTATATTTAACTTCTCTTGGATTGATGTGATGGTAAATTTTCATTGCTTCAGTAGGTCATGCTGTATCTGTGCCAAACTGTAATGTCTGCCGAGATCAATAGGACTTTCTTGATGGATGGCAAGTGTCCAGAGGGCGCATGAATCTTTGGGTAAACCACACGTTTTGCTGCTGAGTCACTGCCATACCTGTAGAGGGGAAAAAAAACGCAGGGTCACTCGAGTAAAATGTGACTTGAGCCACTTCAGGCGCTTTATTCCTCAGAAAACAGAAAAGAAAACATGCCTCCGACCTCTTCCCCTCGGGACAAACAAGTCCCTGATTGGAAACACTTGCGACAACCCTCCAGTTGAAAACAGACGCACTTCCTCAGGAAGCGAGGCGGCCCATCCGCTGGACACGGTGATGTCACGTAGATAAACAGTCTTCCAAGCTGCGCTGCTCACAGAGTGTGATGGGCTTGTCATGCCTCAGAAACGCCTGCACACTCCGAGCAGATGCAGCACGAGAGTCCTGCCAAGTGCACACCCATTCTGGTCGCTTAGAGATCCAAGGAGATCGGGAACAATGTGCTGAAGAGGCGCGGCTCTCTGAGGTTATTTTAGAACGAGGGCTTGTTGTCTCTGTTTTTGGTTCCAGGCGACAGTGTTTAAGCACGTACTTGTTTTGTTTGTTGTTTTTTTAAAAACGGCATAGATTTACAGTTTCTTGCAAAAGTTAGTTTTTCACATTTCATCACATTACAATGGTGTAAGACTCTGGTTTTTGTCGTTACCAGTTTTACACAGGTAGATATTGAGATGTTTCTGTCTATTATAGTTCAGCCTTTTCTCGATTCATTGAATTTCCTGATTTTGAAGATTTAATTTTTGGAAAAGCAGTATTTTCTTATCACAATGCTTTGTGGCATTATTGTGAAAATGATAGATGTGATAAGAACTATTTACTTCTTGGTTATTAGGCAACTGTATGGCTGTGACTGCATGACACAGCAATAGTAGCCACACAAACACAAATGCTGCTCTTAGAAAACGTTTGTAATTAGGTCACCAGTCATATAAACTGCTCACAATAACTGTAATTAATAATATTTTCACATTTGTTGAACAGTAGGAGAAATAGCAAAACTAACAGTATAGACAGTTTTGGTAGGTTTGAAGCGTTATTTGAAAATTAGCGTGTCAACAATAAATCAAAACACTCATGACAAAAAAATTAGCTGTTATTGTTGACTATTCTCACTTTGAATATCACTAGACCAAGCCTTTTGTGACATTCCACAGTACAAAATAAGTGACCAAAGTATGTATGATTTGCATTGATATTGCATATGAGCCAGTGCTCAAAATTGCAATATTGGTATCGTATCAGAAGTGAAAAAGTTGTGCATTGATTGCACCCTCAGTTACAATCAATGACTTTTTAAATAATAATAATAATAATTACTATTATTATTATTTTACTGATTATTCTAACAAAAAATTTAACCACTTAAGCTTATTTTACGCAATATTAGAAATGTGTTAAAGTATGTCCTTTTAAGAAAATAAAGTGAGAAAACAGTTCATTAAAATTTCCTAATATGCAATAACATTGAATTCTTGTAGTGTAGCAAAGAATTCATCTGCTGATAAAAATACCTCTAACATCAACATGTGGAAAGCCCGGCCCTATCTGCTTTACTGAACATCAGTACAGCGTAGGGCTGATTTGTTGGTTACTTTTTGGACTAAATGAGTAAAAGCTGGACAGCAAAAAGGTGCTTAATAGATTTTTTTTATTATTATTATTTTTTTAGAATTTGAACCAAAAATTTTGAAACTAAATCTGTGCCACTTGAAGAGTTCTGGGTAGATCTTATTTACAAAAAGAAAAATAAAATAATTTTTATCTTAAATTCAGAATGCATATATTTTGGAGAGTTTTGGCTTAATTACAACTTTGAATATGCTATTCTTTTAGAAATTATTTTTTTAGTCTATATACTCTAGTTACCAATTAATCTATTATTAAATTAGTTGACGATTATTTCAACAATTGATTCATCACGATCAATACAATTAATTGTTTCAGAGATACTTTCTTCAAACATTACTTCTGTTCTTGCCACTCTCCTATAAAGGACAGATATGTACAATCAAAAGTTTTCCTGTTGACTGATTGTCTAAGTCGAGAGTTTTGCCATCTCACTTAACTGTGTGTTGGTCTATCACATCAGATTCCTTTGAGATCCATTGCTCGGTCTCCTTCAGCTTCAGTCAGGATTTCTTGACTCTTTTCATGTAGTTTATGCAATATGACAACATAAGCGTCACTGAGTTAAATCATTCAGCCATCCTTCGCCACATTATGTGCGTTATCAGTCTATTCTCGGATGTTCGCTCACAAACTCCAATTCTGCTGTGTAGTTGGCTCCTCCCCCGAGGGCCTGATTTAGGCATCTGCACTGCATTGTCCTACCCAGGCTGCCCCCCGCACCCCTCGGGCTCCTCACCATGCCCCTTGTCTCTGCCGGGGCCAGGAATAAGGAGCTGACACCAAACTGTCAACCTGCAACCTGTCATACCCCTGCAGCCTGGGCAAAACATTTCAAACGTTCAGCCAAAACCTCGCCGCTTCCCTGGTTTTTTATCAACCTAACAACCCCTGACAACCCTTCATTTGACCCATTCCTACTGAATCCTGTAAGGACGCTGCTGCCCCACATATGGTTAGATGTATTTTTAGTTTACGTAGCTGCATGTGTTATCCATATGCTTATATCAGTCTGTCTTTGACTGAGCCGTATCATTAAAAACACAGCCAATCCGTTTCCCTCCCCCTTTTTTTTTGTCTCCCCGATGCCAAATCCGGATGGCTGTGGTGTCTTTTCACACAAGCGGGCATTGTAGAGGAACACAATGTTGTTGTGTTTTGGGGAATGAAAGCTGGCCATTGTTGCGGACTGTTTCATGAATCATGGTTTTTATTTGATATAAAACGGGTAATTCCATTGTGTAACGGCATTAGCGGTATTCTGGCAGAGGGGGGAGGAGGGAAGGTGGACGGGACGTACGACAACAGCTCAACTTTTAGAGGAAGACATACTCAACCTTTCACCGATATTGGAGATAATCCTCATTTAGTGATGACTCTGGGGGTAAGTGGCTTAGATTTGGGTTTCGGCTAGAGGGAAACCCAGGGGCGGTGAACTAGAACCAGGGTTATAATAGTTTTCATTGTAGATTACATTTATTTTGTTGTGACCTTTTGTTTGACCCTGATTATAGCAGGTTGATATGTGGTAACATTAAGGACAGGTGACCTAAAGCTTTTTCCTGTTTGGAATGATAGTCCTCATCTACTGCTAGCAAACCTGCGGCTCGTTCTGAAATTAAATTTAAACTGAAGAAAGTTTTCAACAGCCAGGGATAGGAAAATACATATTGAACACCTCAACTTTTTTCAGGAAATATGATCCTAATGGGACTGTTGACATGAAAGTCGCGTCAGATTTAAGTAACAACCCAAACTGTGTTTTTAATGATGTGGCTCAGTTAAAGACAGAATGATTTAAGAAATCAACTGAATTTAGTCCAATGTGCAATAACAATGGAATGGTGAAAGTATTGAACAGACTTATTGAAATGTATTCAGTACTTAGGCAAAGGCTTCTTTGGCCATGAGAACCTCATGACATTTCCTGTTCGGAGAGACTCGTTGGATGAAATGCTACTGTCATTTTGACCCTTTCTTCCACACAAACAGTCATTTAAATCTAAATGGTTCTGGTGCTCCTGTAAATGCACTCTGATGTTGACCTTCAGGTCTTTTGAACATTTTGAGTTGTGATTTAGTCGGGAGATTGACTGGGCCATTAGCTTTATTTCCTTTCACCAAACCAGATTCGGTTTCTTCTACTTTCCATGTTGGACAAACAGCCCACACTGTGATATTTTTCTCCACCTCCAACCTTAACTGTTGCTATGGTGTTTTTGGGGTGATGATTCATCCTCCAAACATGTCCAAAAGAGTTAAAATTGGTCTCATTGGGACATAACTAGTTTTAGTATCTCATTTGCTTATTCACATGTTCTAAAGCAATCTTGAAACCAAGTTCTCCTCAGTTTTCCTTCAGCAGTGGAGATTTGTGCAATGATTGGGTTGAGAAACTGTCCCTGCTAGTTCCAGATGTTTTTAAAGCTCACTGGAAGTTGTCATTGGCTCTTCTAATCATTCTTTTGGCTCTTCTGTCAAAATTCTTGTGAGAAGAACCTGGTCATGACCTGTGTAAGGTGTGATGATGATCCTTCCAGTCTCTGGAGCATTCAGAAGTTTAGAAATATTTTTGGAACCAATTAAAACGCCTTTACAACAACAAGGTCGCAAAGGTCTAGAGAGGTTTTTGCTTTTACTCATCATGAGGTGCTTCTTTTGGAATATCTTTGATTATAGGTCATCAGTTAGTATTGAATTTCATTTCTATAGACAAGGAGAAAGTATCAAGTTCAGTGTTTATTTTTCCCACTATTATTATTTTTCATGATCTGTTACTGCCATTTGTAGCGTTTCCATGAGATAATGTCAGATCAAAGGCATCACGACCATGTTTTTTTATTTTTTTTTACCCAACACAAGTTCAGATGAAGTTCAGGAAATAATGATGAGTAAAACGCTGCGCATCCTATGTCTGCGCACTCATCCATAAGCAAATTAATTGCAGCTCCTCCCTCTTTTTTTTTCTTTAGCATTGACATTGCTTCAACAGGAAGGTCCTTGGAAACTCCGAACCGGGATCTTCTTGAGGGGATTACTCAAATCACAAACGGGAAGAGTTAAACTCAACAAAAGTATTAACTGGCTAAGCGCCAAGAGTCAATCCTCCAAAACTAACAGGTTTAAGGTTTTAAATGAAAAAAAGAAGAAGAGATAATCGTATTAGAGAGCCAGACACACAAAGGGAGCGGCGTTTTCACGGTGCCGGATCCCGTTAATCACCTAATCACCTAGCGGGCTGTCCCGGGGTTCAGGTACGAGGGAGCCATGCTGGCCTCTCAGATGGCTTTTTATAGCTCCGTTTCTTTCTGCCTGTATCGGACTATGATGGCTAAACAAACACAGACGAGCAAAACAAATGCTAATCAGTTTGCAGCTGAATACATTTTGTCGAGGCTGCGTCAGCCGTCTGTTTTTTTCAAAAGATGGGGGGTGGAGGGGCGGTGGGTGGGGGGAACAAGCGATTTGGCTCTGCCTTTTAACAATCCCAGTGTGATTGGCTTTAAAACCGTCTGCGCGGCGTTTGATTCTGGCAGCGAGTCACACGCCGCTTTTCTTTTATGCCGTTTCTTATTGAGGACAGCCAGGATGTTTGCATGAATGAGTGGGCTGCAGCAGCATCTCTGCCTCTGACAAGGCATCAAGCATGACTTCATCAAGGGCATTACATCATGAGAGGATGCACACTGGGTATCCCTAATGCAATCATTCATTAGTCCTTCAAGATAATAGTCATTGTCATTTTTGGGGGGGCGGGGTGCATAGGGGAGTATGCATAATTTATGACTTTGTAAAACATTTACTGTTTGGCTTTATTTAATGGGTAGGAAGAGATTTTTTTTAGTTGAATCCTTTTCAACTTTCTCCTGTTTAATAAGGCAATTGTTTGCCTTATTAAAGGCAAACAATTGCCTTTAATAAACAATTAAACAATTGCCTTTAATAAGGCAATTGTTTTCAATTAGAATTGAAAAAGAAAATGTTCCAGTAGATGTTCTTCTAACACACTCTTCATTTCTACTGTGTTACATATGAGGATGTATTTAATAAAAGTTAAAAAAAAAGATCTGGTCGTAGCCTGACACACCAGATTCCGCACAGTTATTATTCCCTGACCAAAAATGGAGCCCTAAAATGGAAAAAGATATTTGTGGAAATACAAAATAGTCCTTGGCTCTTTCTATAGAATTTGAAAGGGGAAGTAGTAGTTAGGTGCTGCTAATTTATTCACTTAAGTGATCATCACCAAGCATGTGAAGAAATTTCTACCAGAGCAGCAAACTTCATGTGGATGATCCCAAGCACAGCAGCAAAGCTACAATGGAAAGACTGATAAACAATCACTGGGTGCAACGTTCCTGTCAAAGTCTGGACCAGATCTAAGAGATGTCTCCAGTGATGTGAGACTGAAAGTCATTCAATTCATTTCAGTTCAATTTAACTCAATTCACTGAATCAATCCCAAAGAGAAATTCAACGTAGTCGTAACTCGTATCATCCAGGTGGATACACTATCCACTGGATAGTGATGCAGCAGCCAGCCTCTGTTACTGTATGATGGTCTCATGACTGTCGTGACATAACAGCTTAGTTTCCATCTAATCTCAGTGTCTGTATGGTCAGAAAGTCGGGCACCAAAACTATGGAGTTGGCAACATGATTGTTGTTTTTTTGTGGTTTCTTTTAGCAGTTCTTGGTGCTGCGTCACCACAGGCGAGGAGGTTCAAAAGGTTTGGTTGGTTGGACGTAGTGCACTGTGAAAGCGAACCACACCAGCTGAAAATGTAACAAATGTTGCAATTTGGGTCCCCAATCGAACCGAGTCTACCGGACTATCAGGTGTGAACCCCTTATTGTAATTGGACAAAAATTGAGATCTATTGCTTATCCTGCTGGGAAACCCATTGGCTGAGTGCATGTATGGAAAATCCTCCATTTATTTATTTTCTTAAATCTGAGATTTGGTTCATGGGTGTTAAAAGTTCCAGTTGGGGAAACACTGACATTCCTCTCCCCCAATGACTTCCACATTGTAAGGCACTCACTAACCAGAGGAGAGAGGCAACCAGGAAGGATCCTGATGAAACATCAAAACCTCCTGAACTGAACCCTTTGAATTTTTTTTGCTCTATTCTAGACAACAACATACATGAAATCTTCCAGTTGAGGAAAAGGATGACCTGGACAGAGCAGTTAACCTTTCTTTTTTTCTGATTGAAAACCATGATTTCACTCTACCTCAGCCCTTCACACTCAGCTGCAGTGGAAGGGTGCTGAGGGTCATAGCTTGAAGGCACCAAGAGAACCATATAATCTGCAAAGGACAAAAATGAAACCCCTAAAGTCTCAAACCAGACCCCCATCCTCTCAGCGACTACACCTTAATTTTCCACCCGTGAACCTCACAAACAGGATCAGGGACAAGGGGGCAGCCCTGACGGAGTCCAACCAGCGCTTTGAACAAGCTCCACTTTGTCGTGGGAGTTGGGCACAGGCTCTTGCTTGCGGACACACTTTAGTGATGCTGAGGTGAACACAAGAGGCACACTGTCCTCCAGCAGTTTTGGTGATGCAAAACATGGGCTTGGGAATGCTGCTACCAGCTGGAAGTCTGTGGGAATCCAAACGCAAACAGTGGCCCTGCTTTTTAACGCAGCAGCACAGGCTCTGAAACTCCTGTTGCAGCCGTTGATGCCGAGCAGGAGGAGATGGAGGAACAGCTGGGGGGCTGGCGGGGGTTCACTTATGTCGTGGCGCCTTCTTTTTTCCCCCCGTTGTCTCAAATTTCCATAAAGGTCTTGACAACATTCGGACACGGATAGCGAGGATAATAGTTTTACCCTCACCTTTTTTTTTCTCCTTCTGTCTCTCTTCAAGTGTGTTCACACTAACCTCTTTTCTGTCTGTCTCTCTCCCAGTGATGGCCTCTGCTGTGCAGCTGTGCCGGTAATCCTGCCGGTGTGTGTAAGGGAAGAAGCGGAGACGCCTTGAAAAGCTACCTTCCTAAAGGCAGAGAGGGGGTGGGGGGAAACACCAGCACCAGCAGAAACAAATGCCACCATGTACAGCGTGGAGGACCTCCTCATCTCTCATGGATACAAACTGCCCAGACATGCCGCCTCCTCCACCCCTACGCCAGTCCCCGCATCGTCATCCGCCCGTCAACCACCCTCGTCCTCGCCGCCGTCCTACAGCAAACACCACGAAATCCTGGAGAACAGGTCCGGCCCCAGGACAGTGAACGGCTACGAGCGGGGGCCCGCGTCGGCCATGGGGAACAGCGGCGGAACAAGGCAGCCCCAGGTGTACGTCGGCGGCTGCCCCAACAACAACAACAATGAACCCAGGGAGGGGAGCCAGCCGAAACGAGACGGTGAGAACCGGGGCCAAACTGACACCCACTCCTTGGGGGAGTCGCTGACGTCGGACAGCGGGTAAGACCTGATGCTGCGATGGCTTCCTGTACTGTAAAAACGTATTTCTGCACGTGATTTTCATAAACAATGTGTTTTTTTTTATTTGCATATTTGTTAAAACTGTCCACCGTATCCTGACAGTATAACATGAGACAGATATCTGTGAAAAATTAGAGCTCCTCTGCCTCCTCCCTGTGATCCAATTGCCATCTGCAGGAATGCACCACTCGGTTAGAAACAGCCAATCATAGCCAAGAGGAGGGTCTTAGCGCTGTCAGTCATGCTCGTGCATGCGTTGCTCAGTGTGCTAATGGTGGAGAAACAATGTACTGTTCCAGGAAAACAGTTTTTACCATCATCATCAGCAGCCAAGCTAACCAGCTTTAGCATTCCTTTGTTATGGGGAGCTGTAGCGTAGCAGAGAGCAAGGCGGAGATTATGATCTGATATTTGTAATAAGCAATTATTCAGTTAATCACATAAATTAAAATGAGCTTGGTAATTTCTATACTAATTATTAATATTTTATGAAGGGTAATTATGTTTACAGAGACAAAATTAATCTATTTTATTCATGGTTTTGATTGTGTGTGTGTTTTACTTATTGGTTTTGGTTGTGTTTTATTTTGAATGCTTTAAGAACCTTCCAGATTCAGTGTGGAGTTTTTGTTACAGAATTAATTATTGATCTTGAAGAAATGTCATCATTAGCTATAAGGCCTGTCGAAAATGATCTCCAAACAACATTTACTGCAGTAGTTATTGGGACAATAACGATAGGTTATAGAATCTATTGTTGTGACAGGCTCAAGCTGA
Source organism: Poecilia mexicana (assembly GCF_051168715.1). Lineage (NCBI taxonomy): Eukaryota > Metazoa > Chordata > Actinopteri > Cyprinodontiformes > Poeciliidae > Poecilia > Poecilia mexicana. Next base: position 2,484,308 of record NW_028263389.1, read on the forward strand.
GGATGATGACTGGCTCCTATTGGCTGTTTCAGAGCCAACCAGCTCTGATTGGCTGTGTAAATCTGCAGATTTCTGTAGGCCCACAGGAAGGAGGCGGAGCTTGATGTTTTTCAGATTATCTGTCTGACATTAACTGTCATGACATAGTGACAGTTTTTATAAATATATAGAAAAATAGGTCAAGCTCGGTCCGACAGGATGCAGAGTGCCAGAATATCAATTTAAAAGCTTTGTACTGATTCTTAAGTGGATTTAGATTGACTCATGCATACATTTTGATGTAAATGTTTCCACTGTAGCTCTGTATGTTCTGGTGGAAGGTAAACCTCCACCACAGGATTAACTTTAGCTCCATGTTTAAGGATCAGAGTTCCTTATTACTCTGATCTGTTATAAAAAACACATCTCCACCCCATGGTGATGATTTCACAGTAGGGATGCTGTGTTTCAGGTGATGGGCTTTGTCAGCTTCCCTCCATACATAGCCAGAAAGTTTAATTTTGGTCTCATCTAAGCAGAACGTTTTTTTCCATTGCTTGTGGCAAAAAAATGTAATGGCTTTCTTTCCACAAATGCTTTCATCTCGCCAATTTTTACATAAAAACCAAATTAGCAGAGCGCACATCTAATAATTACAGATTGTTCCAGCTGAGCTGTGGACAGCTGCTGCTCCTCCAGAATAACCTGGACCCCTTGGCTGCTTCTCTAATTACTTCTGTTTTTGCCTGGCCAGCCAGTGGAAGGCCAAGTGCAGATGTACTTTGGTTTTCCCATTTTTGAGTGATGGACTGAGCAGGGCTCTGTTGGATGTTAAAACCTTGGAAAATTGTTTTACAACCTAATCATGCTTTTAAACTTCACCACAACTGTATCTGACCTGATTGATGAGTTCCTCAGACTTCTAAGAGAGCATAAAGTGATTGGCAGCAATAGCTCAGCCGTTGGCCTTGTCTTTAACTGCGCCACAGCTACATTTCTAAAAGAGAAACAAATCTGAGACAGAACATAAAGTAATAATGGCAGCACTCACCATCCTCTGTTGCTCTGCCGTGACAAAGGTTTGACTGACAGACCCATCCACCACTTCTTCACAGCCACCCCACTGCAACTAATCAGACCAGTTCTGCAGTGATTCATTGAATGATTCGAGAGCCTCTATTATTAAAATTCCTCCAGGCAAATCATCAGCCTCGAAGCTTTCTTAAAGTATGTGCGCTATGACCGGACGATTATTTGTGTTGCGCAACGCACGTGGAAGACATTTACTAATTAGGTGGCTTCATATGGCAATTGATTGGATGGAATTGCATGTAGGAGTATCGGAGTAAAGAGGACATGTCTTTAAAAACTTTTATTATTCATAATATTCCTTCTGTTTGGTCTGGTGGTTGTAATGTTACAGGAAATAGAGGGGTGTTGGTACTTCACATCATGACGCGAAATTTCTTAATACCGCAGCTTGATCCGTCGCTCACTTCTAAAATTCGCCCTTGTGTGTAAGCTCCTCTCACTACTTTTCTCTTCTCATCCCTCTTCTTCTTCTAAGGCCTTTTTTTTTTTTTTTTTTTTTTTTTTTTTAAAGCAGGAGAGGGGTAATGTATGCTCATGTACTAATCTCCCTCGTGGGACCTCTTGGAATTGTAATCAACACAGCTTTTGGGCAAACCCACGCTGCTCCTCTCAGCCCCCCATTTCAGCGTGCCCCACGTTTACACAGGTTGCCAGGTTTGTGGGGATACCTCCCTGCTTCCGTGTTTTCCACTCACATAAACCAATATGCCTAACTGGCTCCCGGTGTTTCACACGTAATACACCTGCCTCCATAATGGATATGTCATGAATTAAGCAGCAGTTATATAGGGAATATTTAAACATGCAGATGGAGGATTGGCTATATTTAGCTTCACAGATAGGGAGACGCTGGAGTGTGGGATATTTTCCAGGGATGTTGCCCCACTTTAGCCAGTCTGGGACTTTTATAGCAGAGCTGTTGTTCTTGTGTATTTGCATCAGTTCACTGTAAATAAGACTAAAGTCAATACAGCTGTTTTCTTGTCTACATAATTAGTCCGGGCTGCTGGATTTATTTTTCCCCCCCCAAAATATTTTGTTAGGGCAAATTTAAGTTTTTACTCTCCAAACTGTTTTAGCTACCGAGGCAGACTCCTGAAATGTGTCACGTAACCCATAATTAGCCTCGGTGGTTGTGCGTTTTCTCAGCTGTTTTGTTGTATCATGTAGCTGGGATGCCGTTGCTGTTGGGAATGTGGGAATTACAGACATATGTTCCGCAATTTCAATCTGTTGTTTGTTCATCCATCTTCGGCCCCAACGCGTTTAGCCTGGCAGCTTTGGTTTAGATAAGGACCAGACCTATCTTTACACTCCCTCCAGACCAGTCCTGTTTAACCCAATTAGACTGATGATGATGGCAACTCATCGTTAAATGTCCTCAGATTTACCAGACTGTTGTGGCCCCACTCTCCCCCCAACCTCTCTCCATCCTCCTCTTCCCTCCCCAATCTCTTCCAGTAAACATTCATTGGCCGGTAATGATCGCGGATGGAAATGTCAAGGACGCTCGGCAGCCGAGGCCTCTGGAGGATGTGCACATGTGCGCTTGCGTCTTGTTTACATTTCCAGTCAGCCTGCATCACCAGGAACAGTCTGAAACGACTGTGTCTCATTGTTGCCCATGCGGCCCGCAGTCGAGCGTCACCGAGTGAAATTCAGCTCGCCGTCTGAGACAGGGAGCGAAAAAATGAAATCGCAACAGAAAGGCCGTCAGTGAAACGGCGTCTGAAGCTGTGATGTGTTCAGGACGGCGGTGTAGGAATAACAGACAGTGTGTCATTGTGTAATGTGTTCACTGTGCCCCGTAGGAAAGCTCAATTACCTAACATTACACGGCTATTTATAGGCATCTGTCTCCATCTAGTGGGACAGGATTTCTGTTTTTTTTTTTTGTTTTTTTTTTTATTATTTTCCCATCTGTTTATGTTTCTGAGTATTTTGTCATTATGATGGTACCTGTATTGCTGTGAACATTTGTTGTTCTCTTATGGACTTTCCTTTTTTTTGTCACATTTAAATGTTTCAGTTCTTCAACAAATCTAATATCAGTCAACTTGAGTGAATACAAAAATCATATTTGGTATATACAGCATTTGTTTAACAATTGAAAGCAACTGTGCTATAAAATGGCACTATGTGCCAGGAAAATACATAATACTGCCCCTTTAAAGGAAATTAGCTGTCCTGATAGGAGTGGGCGATTTGGATTTACAGTTCTATCAAGATATTTTGTGGTTCTATTGTGATAATGACAAAAGTGATGATAAAAACTATGTATTACTTCTTTTTTAGGTCACTGTATGACTGTGACTGCATGATAGTAATCATTATTATTTTATATTATATACTATTATTCAGTATAATTTAGGGCTGGAAGGTATGGCTGAAAAATCTTACCATGATACTAGCGTTTCATATCAGTCAATATCTGTAATTATTTATACATTTTTTGTTTTAAATATCTGAATTGCCAATCTGATTTGACCTTTCCTGTTTTAGCCACAGTTCTCTCTCCACACTGTTGTTTTTGATTTTTAAGCAGTTATGAGGCACGGTGGGGAAACCCTGATCTGCTGCTGTGCAAGTAACTCAACAGGTTGTTGCTAAGTAACCAAAGAGTGAATGAGTTAGCTTGCTTAGCTGGATGTGAGAGGATCAAATTATGAAAAATACTTTAATTTTGAATTGAATAGAAGGTTGAGCAGTTTAAGCCTTTCCTAAGCCTACATCTACCAGAAAGCTGTGCGGTTCTGGTACAGAGTTCAGTGAAATCAATAAATATTCTATCAGACTATTGATACTGATCTGTTGCAATATATATTGTTATTAATTTATTGTCCAACCTTAGAATAGCCTTAATATTTATTTTTTTCTTTTGCATTATTGTTGTTTTTTAGGTCTTTATTTCATAATGACTACTGTCAGCACTGACTTAAGATTCTCTCCAAAAAATCTTATAGAGTGTCTATAACTGGAATATAAAATCTCTCAAATCTTGTTCACTTTTTGTTCAGTTCACAGAAGGCACTCTGACCTTTTCATTTATTTGGCTTTCCTTCAAGGTTTTGTGATGGCAACAGAGGCCCACAGCCACAATCCAAGGATGTTTCATACTGGAGGAGGAGAGGCCAGGATTTCAGCGTGCTGCTGGACTACGCTGATATCAGGGAACCCCATGGAAAGGGACAGGGAGGGCTCAGCAGGCCAGAGGGGCCTCAGCAGGCCAGAGGTCAAGAGCTCTCTGTGGAGGACCGTCAGAGAGCAGCTCAGGAAAGGCAGCGCTGGGCAGCCCATGCTCAAGCTCAAGCCCTGGCCCAGGCACAGGGCCGCTCTAGAGAAAGGGAGGCTGCCCTCCAGCAATGGAGGATGGCAACCGAGAGGAAATGCCAGAGCCTGGGGACGGAGGAGTGGCACCCAGCTGTGAGCTTCGGCCGCCAGATGTCTCAGAGCGAGGCGGAGCGTTGGGGACAGGAGCAGCAGCGACTCCATGCCAGAACGCCGGAGGGCATGGTAGTCCACCCCAGGACCAAAGCTAAGTCCCAGTCTCTGCCCAGGGTGTTGCAACCCGAGAGCCTGCAATACGTGGACATAGCATTGTCTGGTAAGGAAATGTTCAGGCGAGTCAACGGCCACCCGCTGACCCACCAAGACTTTTACCGAGCACCTCGCTGGCCAGAAAACGGGAGGCCGGCCAGTGCCAACCAACTCTCAATCACACCAAAGGCCCGCTTCACCCGACCCCCCAGACCCCCTTCTTACGAGATGCACCAGCAGATCAGGGGAAGCTGCGAGGTTCTGTCCGGCAGAGAGTCAGTTACCCCCATGGCAAGGGACAGAACTCCCATCCCCACATCGAGAAGTAAAGACCCTCAGTTGGACTATTTTGCACAGGATTCTGGGCCTCCGGGGTATATCCCTCCTCCGTCTTATAAAAGAGCTCCAATAATGGGAGGGGCGTTCCGAGGATATGGAGATGTTCCTTTTGAGTACAGGTTATTATCGCCTTTTTTCATAAATGAATTAATTTAAGACATTTACATTCTCTTATTAAACTTAAACATGGAGAGCCAAGTTTAAAAGAGCCACTGTTGGATTTAAATGTCTGAAAATTATCACAAAAATAACATCAGACACTGTTTAAAATGATATTTTTTTTGTGAGGTTTTTGGTTAAAACTTTAGGAGCTGACTAAATTGTCTTTTGTTTGTTTTATTTCAATTTGGTCTCATTCTCATGAAAATTGATTTATTAAGCAGAAACAAGGATCATAGTTTAGTTTTATCATATAACATCTCAGCATAGTCCTTTCTCATTCAAGCTATTTGAATTAGCCAAGTAATAATTTCAAACATATGTTTTTGCCCTTTTAGTCTCAGTCTGTGTCTAATAGGAAAACATGAACATCATTCATGTGTGTTAACTCCTGCCTTTCACTTACAGACGGGATGTTTTCTCTACAGTATCACCAGTGCAGTGGTTTCTACATTGTCTTCTCAGAGAAGAACAAAAAGAAAATATCTCAATATACAACTTGAAGTAAACCTAAGATGAGATGTCCAGTTCAGGGTATTTTTAATAGATTGATATGAGAGTCCCCATGAAATGCAAATCCTGATGACTGTTGTTAGTCTGCTATAAGTAATTTTGTAATCTGCTGCACCCATAGTGTTGGTTAGCAAACGATGCTGCCAGCTAGCACTGTGGAATTAGCTACCACAGTTTTTGAAACATTTTGGACCAGTTCCTACCGCATTCCTTATAATACATGCATGTATCAAAGTGATGTAGGTGAATTATCAGACAATTGAAACATAAGCCAATAAAATGTCAAAATGCTAAGATTAAAAAGTAGGCAAGCAACTTGTTCTATTTGTCCAACTGAAGAAAATTGCATTAAAATATCTTATGAGCCAAATGATCAGTCATTTCAATCGACTAATTTAGATGAAAACATTGTCAGCAGTAACAATATGTGGGTTTATTGCATAAAGATAAAAAAATACTGTGGTCCTATCAGGTATTTGAGCTAGAAGCATTTTTTTTTATTAATAATCTTTCATTATTGATGCTTTATATGTCTAAATATGCAGCATAATAGTGCTACATACTTATTCAAGTGTATCTATTCATAAAACCGTTGTATTGATTTTCATGTTGTCTTTGTTCCTTTAACTTTTAGGTACAGAGGGGATATGTATCCACAGATACAAGTGGCTCCCGATGGATCTCATTGGTTCATCAGGCATCCAGCTTGTTCCTGGCCTGGTCCCCACAGAGACAGAAGTGCATCCGCCCAGAAGCAGCTTTACCCTGTGTATTCAACCCAGGAGCAATCAGGAGGAGGAGTTCAGTATATCTCCTTTGATGATCCTCGCATTCGTCACATTTCCTCAGCTCTGGGTGGTAACTCCCTGACGGACGCTGACAAAATCCGCCACATCCGTAATGAGCTTCCCAGCGTCACCGTATCGGAGCCTGCACCCGACGACAGTGCCTTTTTGCCCCCGCCACTGGGGCCTTTCATCTCTGCCAAACTGGCAGGTGAAAATAACCAGACGTCTTCTAGCAACGTGGACAATGAAAATAAAAGGTGGCGAAGTGATTTGCACAAAGACACTATAAGTAACTTCCGAGCACCTGACCAAAACTGCAACAACAGACATCTCAACACTCTACCATCTCCGTCGTCCACTTCTTCAGCTTTTCAGCCCCCATTAACAAGGACCTTTTCTCGTCAGGGGTCCAGTTCGGACCAGGTCTTTGCAGAAACCATCACACAAGTAAAGACAATTGTTCCAGAGTCAGGACAAGAAATCCAAAGGAACACCAAGAGAAGAGTGAGTGAAACCATTTTCTGCCTCGTGTCCGTCCCCGTTCACACGCCGACAAACATTAACAAAGGCTTAGCAGCTGATCAGAACAATAATGAGGCAATGCCAAACCTGACCGTTACGAACACTGACACTTTTGCTGTAGGTCTCAAAGAAAGCCCCAACATCCGTAGCAAGTCTGTGAATGAGATACCCATCAAGTCACGCTACTCTAACTACCACACTACCAGCACGTCCTCAATGAGGAATTACAAAAGAGCTCCTTTAAGAAAGGAGGTCATAGACGCCTGGGTACTCCAAGCAAATGAGGACAAGGAGTTAGGCTATGGTGGATCTTGGCCTGGAAACCAATACCGTAACCAGGAAACTCAAACAGGCTCACCTGTGACAGGTTTTAAAAGTCCAGAAACCCAAAGCCCTACCAAGAGACAGGAGGCTCTTCATTCAGCCTCAGATACAACTATGGATCTTGATATTGGGACTGATAGTGCCTCCTCTTATGGGTACCCAATGATGGGTCAAAAAAACCTTCATCTTTCCAGTAACAGCGCCTTCTCCCATCTTAGCCTAAGCCAGACACAAACAGAATCACTTCAGCACACACAACAGGACCCATCCTCTCCTACCAAGACACAAAATCAGGGAGAACATCAGTTATCTTCTCCTAAGAAGAGCAGCCCACCTGAAAGTGAAGAACAACTGGTCTTTGGGCAATTTCTCTTGAAGCCAGTGAACCGACGACCCTGTGACGCAATTGGTGAATTGGAAACTATTAACAAAGAGATGGAAGATACGATTAGCAAAAGACCAAATGTGAGTTGTTTTAAAAATGATAGTGTGGATGAAAGACTGGCTTGTTTTAAATCAGGAGCACATTTCACTGGTGGTCCAGAACCAGGCCGGGAAGCAATTAGTCTCCCACCAATGCACATCGAAAGGCCCAATAATATAAAAAAGCGATCAAAGTCTTTTGCCTCTAGTTCTGATCTAGAATCGATGGAAATAAGTGGAAATTTCTCCAAGCCACAGGCCAATAACATGCCACTAACAAGTAAGCAATCGCTGCATCCCCAACCAACCCGTAGCAACAATTTTCTCTTGTCCTTCGTCCCCCCTTGTAGTGATTCAAACCATCTCTACAGGCAGGACATCCCAGTTCCTCAAGAGTCCTTGTTGAGGGATGTGGGACTTACTGTCTACACAGAAACTCCTGGTGGTCCTGGAGAGCCAATGCAGCGCTCACTTTCAGTCCCATCTCCACTCAATCATAAAGATCATAGTCAGTCCATGACAGCTCTTGTGAAAACTAGTGGCAGCTTTGAGCACAATTCAAGAGAAGAACTTGATCGTAACTCGAAAGGACACTCTAAATCAGACCTCTCACCATTCGGTAGTGAGTCAAAGGTCTGTGGAATAGAGAGGGAAAGTTGCATATGGCCTGAAAAAGGCAACTTGCTACATACTACAAGACGGACAATGGAGGTGTCTTATGCGTTTAGAGATGATGATAGTGATGAAAGATATGCGCTCTCTGAACCTCTAACATATAAGAATGACTCAACAATCGCAGATAAGCACTTAGAGAGCCTACTTATTCAGGAAAAAGCTAACACTTTGCCTGTGGAAGACCTCAGCAACCTGTATGAGGTGAAATTTGCAAAAGGAATCCCTGAAAATGAGTCTATAGAGGAGAGGGCTGCAAGGATCTTGGGTATTGCTGTTCCAGTTGAGGCTTTATGTGTTGAAGATAAACAGTCTGATGACGACGAGACTGAAATGGACACTGCTTTGGTTGACAAACAGCTAAGTTCAAATGAAGAAACACAGCAAGTAACAAGAGTGGTTGTGCAAGTCCAAGAGGAATCCCTGACCATCCAGGGAGCAGATATGGAGGTGATCAAGGAGACAGGGTCTAGTGTGGTGCAAGAGGAAGAAGATAGACTAAAGCACACAAATGACCACAATGATGGTCAGCAGAACCAGGATACAGAAACTCCATCAGTTCTAGACCTCCCCGAGTTCCCACCAAATAAGCTTCCTCTGTCCCTACCCGTTACACCAGACGAGACCTTATCACTCAGCATATGTAGTGGGGAGAAGAAAGGGAAAGGCGGAACATGCAAACTTATTGAATCTCTGCAAGATAAGCTGAACTGTTCTGCAGCTTCATCTGCTGCTGCTTCGACTGGGTTGACTACAGACAGAATGGCCCGTCTTAAAGAACTGGACTCTGTGTCTAGAATAAGACGCCTTAGCCTGAAAAGTCCAGAGCCTGTACAGGAACCAGGATCTAAAGAAGTAGATCTAACAATGAAAGTTTGTAATGAGACAAGGGAAAATGTTGCACAGCAAGGTGTTGAGAAGGAGGAGCAGGAAGAGAATGGAAAAATAAATCAAGAGGATGAATGTGTTAATTTAGGGAAGTGTGAAGAACCAAAAGAAGCGGCTGATGAACTCTGTAGGGAAGAGCAAAGACATGTAGAGGAGGTATATGGCATGACCGTTGAAACTGGACAAAAGGGAAGCAGCAAGATAAGTGAAGAGCATTTTAAACCCGAAGCTGAGGAAAGAATGATGGAATTGAGAACTGTAGAAGATGTTGAAAACACCTCGGAGAACGTACCAGAAGCATTGGTCTGTAGAGCTGAGGCCACCAAACATGCAGAGGAAGGAAAGTTACCGATACCAAAGCAGCGCACCAAGCTCCAGAAGCCTCCTCTGCTTCCTAAACCTCGCAGCGTTCCCAAGAGGGAAATCACTCTGCCACTGAGCTTCAGTACCGGAACCTGTGGCACCTCCGATGTGGAGGATGAGGAAATGCTCTCTGTCTCAGGTGGGTGTGAAAATCATTAAATGATTATTACTTTTCAAGTATACATGTCTCCATCATAGTGAGTCATCCATTATATAAACGTAAACATGTCATATTTGTTACTTTACATGTGTATGATGTTACCCATTCTCTTTAAGTTACATGTCAAGAAAAACGTCAGTGTTCTTTGCCCAGCAGCTTGGGTGGATGCATTGTCATCCTGAAAAATAGCTTCATCATCACCAGACCTACTTTAGATTAATTGAGTTAGTAAAGTGTCCAAAGGTTCAATGCCCTTCCTGCAGAAGTAATGACTGCCATCTGTCCTACTCCTTTGCCTGACATTCAGTCTCGTATTATTAGTGGCTATGGAAATGTGCCTGTTTTTTGCATGCAGTCACTGTTATACAGTCCTGCAAAAATGTTAAGAGAAAAGTTCTATCCCAACCCAACCTGGCCCTTCGAGAAAAAGTAAATAGTTGACAAGGAGCCTTTTATATCACTGTGGAGGATTGTTGGCCCACTCCTCTTTGCAGAATTGTTTTTATTCAATAAAATGTAAAGCATGAACTTATTTGATTGAAGTTATCCCATAGCTTCTTAGTCATATTCAAGTCCAACCTTTGACCCAGTCCATAGCCTTCCCATTGTGGTAAGCTATTTAGAGGTGGTTTTGCTTGTGTGCTTCAGAATATTGTCCTGCTGCATGGTGGCTTGACAATTAGGAGTATACTAGACAGTTTAATACTGCACTAGTTAAGTGTTGATCCGTTACTGATTTGTTATGACACACTGAGCAGCTAACGTTGTACCTGTTGTAGTGTGTAAAGTCAATCCCAGGGATCTTTCTGAAGAGCAAATTCAGAATTTATTCTGGTCAGATGAAACCATTTGTGCACAAATCCAGTAACTCTTAGATACACAACAACAGCATTAACAATGACTCCGCCACAGCAGTCAAAAACTTGCCTGCCCTTCCGGGTTCAACACCTGTCTACTACCTGTCACCCCTTGGCTCATATGCTCTCCAGCATATGCTCATATGCTGGAGAGCATATGAGTCAAGGGCCAAGATGGGTGTGGTCCCATCTAGTGACCACATCCAAAAATACATATATTTGGCTCCTATAAGGGGTTCTTGCAAGGGAGCAGAATTCATTGTTCCATTCTTTACAGGAAGTCGTCCAGGTCTCAAAGCAGCAAAACACCCTGGGCATCACACAACACCACCATGTTTGACTGTTTGTGTGATGTTTTTTGTCTGAAAAGTGGGTTAAATTTGCACCTGGTTATTTTGCACTAAACTAATCTTTTAGTTACTGGAACCTGTAACTAAAAGATTGGCATTCTGTTTGCTAGCATTTGCAAAGCAGCCAATCTGAAAGCACCATTCACTGTCCTTGATGCAGATTGGTTGTATCTCCAAGAGCAGAGATGAGGAAGACTGTAAAATAGGCAGTTCAGAGTGTTTCTAGAGGTAATCTCAAGTATTTTGGGAGTTCATGGGTGGGTGTAGTCCTTAGTCATTGCAAATACCAGAGGTCCACCATATGTTAAAATTCAAACAAAGATGCTGAGCCTAGCTAAACCACTGCTTGGCTAAAGTAGGAAAATGTGGAAAGGTAAACAGAAAAACCGGTGGGCATGTTCTATGTTGGCCCCTTTGACATTCCATCATTGAGGTCATCATAGCAAACCTTTACTTTGGAAATCCTCTAGATCTGCATACCTAAACCCAGAAGCAAGTGGAGTAATAATTTTCAGGTTAGTGTGGACAGGCCCTGAATCCTGCTAATATTTGCTACCATAAAAAGAGAATCATAGTTGGCAGTGTCTGTTTCATTTTTTCTCCGATGTTTTACCGAGTTAGCCTTGACATGAAACGGAAACACACACATTTCTGTAGATGAAATGAAATAAAAACAAATCTGATCTTTTTATTTGACACTTGGAGCCAATCTGACCAGGCGGTGACTCCAGCTCTGTCTCTCTCTCTCTCTCTCTCTCTCTCTCTGTAACAAAGCAAACACTGTTGAACTCTTCCTTTCAGGTCCCATTTGCTGAAAGTCTGCCCTCGTTTTCAGGGATGCTGTCTCATCTCTTCTTTCCTCTCCTTTTCTCATCAGACTCATATGACCCCAGTCGAGTAGAAAGGGTGTGACCTCCAACCACTGCCTTCACCACTGTGGAAATCTGTCTTTCTCCCGTTAACAGCTTTTTTACCGCCGACAAAGACTTCCATCTCGCCTCGTAGCTCAGTCGGCTCTCCCTCCCGCCTCCTTCCAACATCTCCAAGAACCGACCGTCCTGGTGCTGCCAGAGCATTTTTACAGCCAATAAAAGCTACAGCTGGGTGCTGGTTCTTTAGGTCGTATCAGACTTGTCACCCCGTCGTCTTCGCCTCTAAAACTAGTTCACATTCTCAAGCAAGCAGACTTCCTCCTCTCAGAAGTCGTCTTTCCGTTTCGGAAGAATGTGTGTCGTTGATTCCCGTCCGCACTTCTTGGGAGCTTCCGTGTCGAAACCTGAATGTAAGAGTGCTTCTGTTTATTGAGCGAGCAAAAGAAATGTAACAGAAAAAAAAAGATAACCCACAAACACACACACACACACATACACAAGGTGACAGTATTGCATTACAATCAGTATTAACCTACACCAAATGTAAATAAGAGTTATAAGATTTTATTAAGATTATAAAGAAAAAATTCAATCTAAGACAATAAATTGAAATGTATATTTTCTTATGTATGTTGAAAGATTAGATTTGTTTTTCAAAGTGTAATCCTTATGTGTATGAGCAGTAATGAAACTCCTAACCGTTTTTTCCCCCCCTCCTAGATGTGTGTGATCGAGAATGTACTAAAAGAGTTTGGGTTGCAAAGAGAAACACTGTGGTCCTTGAATAGTTTCACTCAAGAGCAATATAGTCGTCATATACAGGGCATAATACCAGTAGTAAAGTCTATTTCAAGGAGCTAATCTCATTTGCTTTGAAGCTCTACCTTTAGGTACAAGTGTTAGATTTGCACTGCGGAGATTATTGGCTCCGTGTTATTCCCAAACACCTGGTAATCTCCTCACGTACTCGGAGATTACGCTCAGAGCGATCCCCTTTGTTCGCTCTCAGTATCAGCAGCCTCACTGTGTTAGAAATGTCTTTAGTTAAACCGCATACTGTTCCAAAAACAAAATAAATAAAAAATCATTCCATGCGTAATGTGTGGCATTAAGAGATCTGTACATGCAGTTCCGCTGAGAAGTTTACATCCAGGTCATGTTAACTTTGGGCTTTTAATGATTTATTTCAACCAGGTTTTCTACCAGGAGTGAATAACTATAGAAAGGGATTTAGATGCCTGGGTCTGAGTAAAAGGGTCAAATTATATGTTTTCAGTCTCATATACATCCATTTAACCTTTGGTTATATTTACTTCAAGCAGAAACTTGTCATGGCCAACACCACGTTTCTGGCATAACTTTGTCCTCTTCTCAGCAATGATTGTTTTCCAATTGAGGTTAGGACATTCCAGATGTTTATTGGTAGCCGTCGTTTTTCCATTCCAAAATCAGTGTTGGTGCGTCAAGCTACTGTCAGCAAGCTTCAATCGTCTCGTTGTTTGAGGTACATTTGTAGAATTTGGAAGTACCTCTCTTTCTCCACACACCAGAACTACTGGCAGCAGAGCGGCCGCATCGTGTTGCTGCCCCTTCTATGATTAGTAGCTGTTTCAACATATTCAGGTTTAAAAGCCTGACCTTGACTCCTCTTGTCAGTAGCTTGTCACTAGCTGTGTTTCCATTGACCATATAATTGCGCAATTTTACATTTTCACTTAATGGAAACACTGCAGTTTAAAACAAAACATTTTTGATAAAAGATTTTGGTGCTAGGATGAGGTGTTTTTATTTGGTAGAAGCAAAACTGCAATAGAAAGACTTTTCTTGCATCACGAGTCACATGATCACCACCCAGATGTTGCCAATGGCACAAACCATGAAGAAGAAAACAGGAAGTGGTAGGAGGATGATGGGGTAACATGTTTTATGAATATTGTGTGAATAAACATATTCGCGTGTGATTTTGTGTTTCTTAGTCAATGAAAACGTTTCAATTTCAAAAATTGTGTCTTCTCAACAAAATTTCACAATATTTGTCAATATTTAGCAATATTGACAAAGTTTTGCCCACATTTGCAATAGAAACGTCTTTCATCTGACCCTAAAATTCTCCAGAATTTATTTGATTTGTTTATGTGAGGAACTAGTGGGACAAAAAACAGCCATGTTTTGAAGGTGTTGAATATGCAGACTGATATAATTCTTGGTTGGTAATCTCTTAATCAGTGGTCATGTAAAACTTTTTCAACTATCAACAGTTACACCGGTAGTACAGCAATATCCAGCTTATGGTAGGTTTGAGTTTTGTTGGTCTTTTTTTAAAGGTTGTATTGGCTCTATTGGCCTTTACTTGATAGTGAATTGACAGAAAAGTGGGTTATAAGAGAAGAGAGAAGACAATGCGGCAAAGGTCACCAGGCCGGGAATTGAACCTGCGACAGCCGCATCAAGGACTAAGGCCTCCATATGTGGGTTGTGGTTGACCCCTGCACCACCACAGCACACCTAGTTGTGTAGAAATCACTCTGAAAACTTTCCAATACTTGGTTATTCCCTTGGACGTTCCTATTGTTCTTAGTATTGGTTTTCTGTTGAGTTTTGCCAACCAAAGACAGCATAGAACTTATGCACCTTATTTTCTTATTTTTAAAAATGTTTGAATCTGTTTGTTGCATAAATATTCCATAGATTGGCTACAATAAATCATTAAATGCCCAAAAAGTGCTATGATATTCAAAGTCCGCGATGGGTTTATGCAAACTTCCGACTGGAACTGTTGAGATTTTCCTCGTCAGTTTGTTGCGTTTGTGTCGTTTTTTGCGGGAAGACATAGATGTAGCGCTACAGATCGCAGTGTGCCTTGTACACACTGTCTCAGTGAAAATGTTCGTCTGTGTGTAACCTGTCCAGTTTGGGCAGCAGCAACTCCATCTCATCTCAACAGATAAGACATGTGAAGCTGTTTAGGCAATAATAGTATTAAGCTAACGACGCTTAGTAACGATGCTGTGTAGAATCTTGCTGTTGGAATATAGTCACGGTATCTGAGCGTGTTTCATAAGTTGATGCTGACATATCAGTATTGTAAAAGTTGCGGGTAGAACTGGCAGTTGGTTAGCAATAGAAAAAAAATTGACAAACATGCCAAACCGAACTTTATGCTATGCATTGGATTTTTTTTTTTTTTTTTTTCAACCAGCAAAGTTCAAGGCTAAAATGCTATTATCCACTTTGCTTGTGCAACCATATCACTCTGTGATCCAGCTGTATTAAACTGTGTGGTAAAACCTGTTTGGACCGGCGTGAGGCTTGCAGCTCTGTCGACGGTTCACGACCAGGTTCCGTGCCGGTCCGGTCTCCAGCTCAGTATTCCTGCACCTCCGTGCTCCAGGTGAGGCGTTATCCGGTTCATCCCCGTAGGTCTTTTTGTACCGCGACGTCTTTGTAACATAATCTAGACAACTGGTGCACATCCCGCTTTGATATTTTCTATTTTCATACAGAAGTATGTACAGCTTTTTTTTTTTTGTAAGTGCCGCATTTCTCCTTCCCCCCTTTTTATTTCGGTGCATGTAATAACGCAACAAGTCACAGAGGAGAGGTGTATTTGAATATAATAATTGCATTTGGTACAATATAGTCTATCCAATAAACAACTGTTATATTTCATACAATGTATATTTTATTTTACAAAATGTTAAGCTACATATTTAAAACAGAACAAGGTATTTTTAGATTATTGTGAAGACGGAAGTGTTTTTGGGAGGCACAGTATTTGTCCGTATTTGGTATGATTATTGAGGCTGATCAGAAATCGAGACAAATCTGTGCTGTTGTACCCGTGCTACAGACTGTTCATAAATAAAAGTCTTTGCATGAAATGTTTTGTCAGTGTGTTAATGTTTCGTGTCTTTTAGAAAGAGTTAGAGCTCTCAAAAACACTTTTTAACAATAACACACTTTAATAACTTAGTGCAGCGTTGGCTTAATGAAATCTTGCAGAGATGAAGTCTGAAAAATAACGAAACTAAATTTTTTGATGTCCAAATGCACTTTCGTCCATGCAGAGAAGCGAAAACTGCTACAATGTGAGATGTCTTCTTAATAAATACAGTCTAAATGCCTGATAGATAAGACAAACCTGGACTGACAGCACCACTGTCTAAATATGAGCATTACAAAGAGAGCGAGCTTTGAATGCTGCGCGTCACAGAAGCCTGGAGTGTGTTTGGTTTCAATCAAAAACGGGATAAAAGAAGCATAAACATGATAAAATTCCAATTAAGAATACGGCTGACAGCGCCGCTCCTCCCCCACTGGCTGCAGCTCCGTATTTAAAAGAGCATCAAAAAGCTGAATCATTGCTTTGAACACTTTCAGAAAACATGTAGGTGGAGCTTTGATTGCTCTCCGTTTACATCAAAGCGTTGCAGCCTATATGCAACATGACTTATTATTTCTGATGAAGCTGTTAATGTGGAAGGAGCAGCCTTTAAATGCTACATCTTTTATGCACTTTTATGCATGAGGCAAGTAAACTGAATACAGTAGCTTTTAAAAATGACATTTGGCTTTTCAGCTTTTCGTGATGGGTTTTTCCCAGCATATTAAAGTGTAGTCTAGTTTTATTCCTTTATTTGGAGGTTAAAACTTTGTTGTCTTTTATTTCACATGATTGAAGCAACAGAGAAATGTGTCAACATGACTCCACTGTCAATCATACCCCTATAAGCGGCATTCTGCATCATACATGAGGGATTGAATCTTACATGGTAATATAAAGCAGAGTAGATCAAGCAGGAGTGTGATCCAATATTCACTATTCAGTATAATAGGAGTTGCTCCAAATTTATTTATTTTTTAAAAGTCTCCTTCCTCTCCCTTTCAGTCTTGGCCGCATTAGCTCCGTTTCCATAACAATTGTGCACAAAGCTTAGTCAGTATTTCACTAATATTGAAAATACCGTTTCACAATTGCCATGTTTTTATTAAATATGAGTTAAAATCATACGTGAATAAGTTTATTCACGCGACAAGTCGTTAAAAAAACATGCCGCGTTGTCATCCTTTTACCACTTCCTGTCGTCTTCTCCGTCTTTTCCGCCAGAAGTAAAAGCCGGTTGTTGATCACGTGACTCCTGTAATTTAAAAAAAGTGTTGCCCTTACAGAATAAGTGAGATATGTGCACTCACTTAGCTGTATCTATAATTGATGTCTTAAATTAGTGCTGTCATTTGATTTTCTTTTGTAATTATCAGATCAATCACATTCTGGCGCTCACTATGCTGAACTTTGTAAGCTATAGGTATGTTTTCAAAAAATATTTTCAAAAATGTGCTGTTGTCTCAAACCAAACGTGTGTTTTATTGCTCATACACTAGCTTGCATCAGGCTAGAATAACGCCAAGTACTATGTTAAGTCATTGCAGTTTATTTGATAACTGCTGATATTTTCTGTTGGGTTGCGCCATCTGCTGGAGACAGCGAGTATTTCAACTTCGTTTGGAAGAGCTCACCGATTGAAAAATAACGTTTTCTAATGCCAGAACAAAAGCCACATCAAAGTCTGGCTAATTGGTTAGGTTACTGGTGATAAGGAGCGCCTCAGCTTGTCCCTCAAGCGCAATGTAGTCGTGTGACGTCATTGGTCTAAATCTAAGGTAAAAACGGCTATGACGCATCAGTAATTACATCAAAAAAGAAGCAGGGGAGAAATGGATCAAATGATACAAAAAGCAAGTTGCGATGGCCGGGAATCGAACCCGGGTCAACTGCTTGGAAGGCAGCTATGCTCACCACTATACCACCATCGCATGAAAAATCATAGTCTCCGACAGTAAAATGGAACAGCCCTTTTTTTGGCAGAGGGAAAAAACAAGGGAGGGTGCAGGATGAGATGGAATGTGCGTCTGAAGGAAGTCATGAACTCCGATAGTTTACTTGTAACAACAAAGTTTCAATTTGTAGCAAAATTAGACTCGTAAACATTTCAAGTAAACTGTTTATTTTTCCAAATTACTGAGCAGTTCTGTAAAGCTGTTCAGACGTACTGAATCTTTTTTTGCTTAATTTTTTTTAAAGGAAAACAATAAAGAACTTTATATTACCCGGGCCAAAATCAACTCATTTTTTTAAACATTAAAACTTTTATTGGTAATTTGTTTCCTACTCAAAAATAACAACAGGCATGCAATATTTGAATAAAACAAAGAAAACAGTCAGATTTGTGTGTGTGTGTGAATCATTGTAGATCCAAAATGTCAAAAGGGTTTTGCATAATTTATTTATTGAAAGAAAGGCAACTCATTTACTCATTTATTTTGGAGAAAACTGGGAAAAACAAGTGGTCGATTC